>NW_028258308.1:36587500-36890530 GCF_053883595.1 Heterocephalus glaber
AAAGATAAGGCAAGTGAATTAAAATGTAACACATTAACTGCTCTGTAGAGGGTTTAATTGCAGGCCCCTAAATATATGTTTACGTGGATCCTCAGAATGGAACTGTATGTGTTTAATCTTTGCAGATGCAATTAAGCTGTGGACCTTCACATGACTTTGTCTTGGTTTAAGTGGATATCTAAATCCAAAGATGAATGGTCTTTGACAAAAATGAGGAGATCAACACACAAACACACAGTTATGTCCATGCAAGAACAAGGCAGAGGTTAGGATCATGCTGCCAGGCAATTCCAGAGGCCAGAAGAGAGAATAGAATGAAAGTTCACTGCCTATAGTCTTCACAGGAAATATGATCCTAGCAACACCCTGATTTTGAACTTCAGGCTTCTAAAATTATGCCAGAATAAATTTTTGCCATTTCAAATCACCAAGTTGTGGTAATTTGTGAAGGAACCCTAGGAAATTTATATTAACTCCAACAGAGAAGAGAGTAAAATTTATGGGATGAGGATGTGGCTCTGAATAGAGTACTTGCCTAGCACACACTGGGCCCTGAGTTCCATCACCACTCCCTCCCAAACACATGCACACATTATTGAAATATGTGGGAAAATACAGTAGAACAAGTTTCCTTTTGGTGGGCAGTGTGGCTTTATAATGGACATGATACTTATACAGGGAAAATTAGTTTAAGATCAGATTACATTTTATTCTTGTTAGTGAAGCTGCAGTTGGTTATGGCAGTGATGTCTGAGAAACAAATGTATGGAGGTGAGAGGAAGGGAATGAAAAGAGAATGAAGATATATTCTGTACAAGTACAACTTCCCACTAGGAATGTGATCATTGCATACTAAAATCATGGAATAATAGAAATAAAATATTTTAAAAGCTCACTGCCATTACCTTAAATTACAAAGAATTTATTTTAGGGATCGACAGGGGAGTAAGAAAGAAAGGATCTCAGTCACATGTCTGGGGCTCAAAAGATTGCAGGAAAAGCCAAACATCCAAGCTGAGGAGGACAAGCAACCAGAGCAAAATGAGAGGACCTTCCCTTGAACCTGGAAGGTCATTTAGTATCCCAAGCAGCTCTAGAAATCTTGACATCAAAGTTTCTCAGTTTTTTTCTTGCTCTTTAGCATTAATTCAAATCTGCCTTTATGTCTACCAGGTTACCTTTCTGTTAACAATTTACTCATTTCCCTCTCCTTCCTATATTTTCTAGAACTCTAGGAAAGCAATCATATTAACTTATCTAGTTGTCTATCAAGACATATCATAGAATAATGACCATATTATTCCATCTTTCAAAGAAAAGATGACAGAAGGAACACTCCTAGGCAAGTCCATTCACATGAAAGGCCTTTGAAAGGACATTTGTAATACCACTGTGAAAGCCTTACATGTCTGCCTAAACAATTAATTTTACTTTTTAGAATGGAGATAATAATCAATGGTTTTATATGGGTGTCATAATTAGCTTTGCCTTTTAGGAAGTCATTTATAGAACTAAAGACAAAAATGCAATTAAACGGGTGGTGAAGAAGTTAGCAAGAAGCTTTGCAGGACTCCCAATTACCTACTGAGGAAAGAAAACAGTCAAGAGAATAATGAGACAACCTTCAGAATGGGAGAGAAATTTGTCAACTAGTCAGTTGATAGAGGATTAATATCCAGAACACATAAGTTTCTCAGCAAAACTTACAGCCTTCAGGTAAATGCACATCAAATCTACAATACAATGGCATCTCACCCTAGTTAGATGCCTATTATGAAAAACAATAAATTTAAAGAAATCTGGCAAGAATGTGGAAAAAGCAGGAACTCTTATTTGATGCGAATGTAAATTACTAGAGGTCCTATGGAAAATTGTATGGAAGTTCCTCCAAAAACTAAAAGGGTATCTAACATATGAGTCATTTATCCCACCCCTGAGGTTATAGTCAATGGAAATGAAATCAATATACCAAATAGATACATGAATGCTCCTTTTTATCATAGCACTCCTCACAGTAGCTAAGCTACACAATCAGCCTGGATGCCCAGTTAATAAATAAATGTATGAAAATGAGGTATATATCCACAGTAGAGCATTAGAAAGTGGACAACATTATCTTTAATGAAATAATGCAAATACAGAAATATAAATACAACATATGAGAGTTTAAAAAATGGAAACCTGAGCTGGGCTGGGGATGTAGCTCAGTGACTGAATTATTGTTTAGCATGCAAAAGGCCGTGGGTTAGATACCTAGATCATTACACACACACACAAAACAAGTGGACCTGCATGTAGAATAGTGATTAGTAAAGATGTGGAAATATGTGGGGAGAGGATGGGAAACAGGAGATTGGATTTGATCTGTGCGTGCTGTACACATGAATGAAAATATCACAATGAGCCTCATTAATGTGTATAATGAATACATGTTAAATAAAAATAATTTTAAAGGCAACCCACCTGATAAAGAGCAGAGATACAGCCAAAGTTTAGTATTTGTCTGCCAAGATTCCAGAAGCCAGAGGAAAAAGGATTAAGGAGAGCAAACCAGAGTCAAATGCACTCATGATTCATTTACACAGAATATTTTGTACAATTGAAAAGAGCATGCAATCCACCTACCATCCTCTCACGGGTGGTTTTATGTAGAAAGCTATCTTAAATATCCCACACACACATATCTATTGAGATTTTCTGTCTTGATCTTAACTTTTATTCAGCAGTACTCAGTATCAATTCGTCTGTCAGAAAGGGCATTTGGTGATTTAGGGCTCAAGCACTGAGGAGAACCCTGAGCCCCCACAAAACTTTGGCATTTGTATTCATGATTTTAACAGTTTGAGTTATGTAAGTAAAATTTGCTTCAGCAAAGTGAAGTATCAACCACAGTACATTCCACAAAATGGCTACATAATAAAGATTAAGTGTAGAGTTAATCCATTTTGCTTTAGGTTAAACACATTCCATATATTTATTGCTGCTGTCTTCCTTCTGCTTTACATTTTTCCTATCAGTTAAATTACAACTCATCATCGAGCCTCTTTGGAGGTAGAAGAAAGAGATTTGGCAAGAATTATACACAAACAATATGTGTGTATACTATGGAGTTGGGGTAGAAAACAAAAGCTAGAGTCAGCCACTCATTTGCCATTAACCCTTTCAAACTGTTGTTTTAACCAACACATACAAATATTATTCCTGAGCATTAAGAAATTCTAAGCAGGTTTTTGAGATATTTTTGTTTTGATTTTGTTTCCTTTTTTGTTCCATTTTCATCTCTCAGTGAGTGTCCTACTCCCGCCTTCAACAAATAACATGCTTTTTCCACTTGTGATCAAAATCGCTGATGAACAGGTAGCTCCCCCTTCTTTTATCAGAGTGTTCTGTCACTGCCACCCCAGGAGATTTTTTCCTCTCAAATAAAATGATCTAATGGCACAACAAAGAGGGAGATGTTTTATGATGAGTAATTACACAAAGATCATTTGATTAACCCTTTATTCCCCTCCAATCTATCTTAGGCTACCCCAAAATAACATAATTGAAAATACAGGAAATCTATAGCAACAAATGACAAGCTGGAAGAGATAAGATTGCATGGTGTGTGATAGAAAATACACCTTAAGAGGCAACACATGACTTTTTCAAAAAATCAGCAGTCACAAGTGTGTACTAGAAGCACATAGCCTTCCAAAAAGAACAGGGAAAGAAGAAATGAGGACAGCAAATTGCGTTCATATGCACATATCCTTTGTTGAACAGAACATTCTGTGTAGCTGGAAAGTGCATGGGACCTGCAGCTAGAGAGAAATCTGACTCAAATTTCCCATTGTGTAAGTCTCCCACCCCATCACATATCACCCTGTCGTAATGCAGAATGTACAGGTTCCTAACCCAGGGAGGATTGGTAGGATGAAATGCAACACTGTGTATAAAGCTCTTTGCACAGAGCATGACATACAATAAATCCCTGAAAAATGTGAGCTCTTCCAGGTAGACAAGCCACTATCCTTGCACTGAAGAAACTGACACCTGATGTAGAGCACAAAGATAACAGAAATATTACTCTTTTCTCCAGTGAATTTAGTCAATCAGTCTTAATTCTATGATAATTTGTATTTATTTCCTCAATCACTATTCAATTTGTTATAATATCATACAATTATTCTTGCCCTGTGTTGCTCCTCTAAAGTAAGACTATTTTATTACTGTCATCTGGTGCATGTTGGGCCACGAGGAAAATAGATGATGTTTACTCCATTCAATTTAAAAATTCAATAGCCAAGGAAATACTGTATTTAACAGTTATGTCAATATTGGAATGACTTATAATAATTGATAGACCCAGACCTAGCATCTCATTTGTTCAGTGATATTAATGTATGTACTTTGTCTTTGGTCTCAATTTCTTTATTTATGAAGTATCTACATGATGGTGTTAATAGAGGAATAAATTTAGCATTTTAAAACTTTATTTTGAAATAAAATTAGAATTATTAGGAAGTTATAAAAGTAACAGAGTTCTCTTACCATTTTCATCTAATGCCAATAACTTGCACAGTTAAAGTACAATTATAAAAATCAGGAAATCAACATGATATAATTGAAATTCAGAGATTATTAACTAATATATATGCATTATTAAAATTTCATGAATTTTCCTGTCAATGCCCTTTAATTTGTCTAGGAGCCTATACAGTATACTTTTACTTTTCAGTCATGTTAGTGATCTAAAATCTGTGATAGTTTCTGTCTTTCTTTGTTGCTTATGACCATGATACCTTTGGATACTACTGACCAGTTATGTTTTACACTCTCTTCACATAGGGTTGTCAGATACTTTCTCATGATTAGAATGAGGTTACACATTTCTGACAGGACCACCACACATGCAATGAGTCCTCAGTGTACCTTAACAGGGAATCTATGATACTGGTGTCTTTCTATTGGTGACTTTATCATATTTCACCACAGCAAATTGATCATTTTCCCTTCATAATAAATATCTTCTGGTGAGATGTGTTTAACTACGCAAATATTGATTTTCTTGTCATACTTGTACTCACTAAATTTAACATCCACCAATGAGTCTTTCCTGTAACACTTTTTACTGTGTTGATTATTTCATGGTCATTTTTTATTCCATTATTGTTGATTATTAATTGAAATTCTAATATAAAGAAGAGCTAAGACTTTTCCCTTATTTATTTGTTTCTTCAATTATTTACTTGCATCAGTATCAACTCATATATATTTATTGTTTTTTATGGGTTATAATCCATTAAAATCATTATTATTTTGCAGCAATTTTCCTAGATGTGGCCATTGGAGATATATCAAATCAGCTCCTGAGCTATTTGAACATGTTTACATCATTTTTTGAGCACTTACATTCTGACACCACAAAGTTTTCCAGTTTGAAGTTGCATTATTTCTTTCCCAAACCCAGAATAAGTTATTTCTACAAAAATCCCAGGTCCATTTTATCAGAGAATTGAGTTTAGAAATCAGGATCTATATGATAGGTGTGCTAACTCCCACTAAAAGATAACGTTATTTCTAGGTACTTTGAAGAGGCAGGATGAGTAAATATGTACGTACAAATTCATTCACACACACACACATACATGAATAAATAAATATATAACTATATTTTATTTCCATCCATTTATATAAATATATATTTAAAAACTATATAGAATCCTACTATTCTGTATAATAGGAATTCTAGGTAATTACAGAGTTAAATCTGATATTTCTGCTTTCCTTATTTGTAATTCTTTTCCTTCAACAATAAGGAAGGTAGATCTCAATAGTCACAACATATCTATATATGAATTCAATCGTTGTATTCATACTGTGTTTCACAATTTGTAATCCATACTCCTTGAACATTGAAATTCACTAACTATAGAATTGTGGTATGTGCATACAGTCCCTTTTTGGTTTTAATCATATAGAATATATTATTTTCAAAACAATCTTTTTTTCAGAGTCATATAAACTATTTTCTTTTCTCATTTCAATTCATTTATATCCTTTATTTGTGACACAGTCGGGTTCATTTGTTACTGTTCACATTTCATTTTATGTTTCCTTAGCAAAGTTTTCATTTTATTTATTCATCGGTTCACTCATTTATTTTGGGATATATTCTAAAGGTCAGAAATATAACCAAAGTTACACTCACGGAACTCTGACATTATCCAATTTTTTATCACATTCTAATTTTCCCATATTTACCCCAATTTTACCATCTCTTAAATGGACCAATCTCATTATTTTTTGTTCATATTTATTTTAGAGAAAATTATTTGATGCACCTATACTTTCATATCCCTTTTTTTCCTTACAAAATGGTAGTACGTTGTAGACACTTAGATATACTTTTTTGTGTGCTTTGGTTTATTTTTTTAACTATATAGATAACAACTCCTTGTCTCACTTTATAAGGATCTTTTTATCCCTTTTTGAATACTGCACAGCACAGTATTGTATGTGTATACTATACAGCAGAGTTTATTCAATGTCTTGGCCCAGCTGTTTCTAAAAATGGTATTTAGAAACAATGATGTAATTCATAAATTTCTGGCTATGTATTCTATATTGCTAGAGACATCGCAACATTTTGAAAGTTTTGGGCACATAGTAAAAGTCACCAACTTGCAGAAAGCACAGCTCTTGTGCAGAAGGGTTTGAGGCAGTAGTTCTAGGAGGAAGGTATTTTGCCTGTGTGTGTCAGCTGTAAAGAGAGGGAATAAAATAGAGAGTGAACTATGTGGTAAAATCTTGGAAAACAGAAGAAGATATTAAGCCTGAAACTACTGGAGAGAAAGTGTAATGCTGAATTTGACTTGCCATAAAGCATCTCCAAAGCCAGCTGCATCAAAACATTTGAGAAGAGAACCAGAGTCGGAAGAGAAATCCTGAAGTCCCAGTGAGTGGAGTCTTACTCAGTGCATGGAGAGCAAATCATTTTAAAAGTTCTCCTAGGGGAAACAAATGATTTCCCCTTCAGAGGGCCTAGCAAGAATAAGTTCTATTTTAAAAATTGTAAATTTCTCCAGATGATTATTGATGAAAATATAACAAATGGAGGCCGCAGGAAGTAAAATGATAGTGTATTCTCTGATATTTCTTATGAATTCATCTAGGGCTTCCTGACCCACATCTTTTTGTTTGAGAATTCTCTTGTAAGACAATTCTCTAATTTTATAACTGATAATGAACAAGTATTAAGAAATATATGTTCTGCTTTGTGACTATTCCTTTTAATTTTATCCTTGTTTCCCCAAGTTAAAAATAGGTTAAGACAAAATTAATATAGCACAAGGAAAAAGAAGCACTGAATTATCTGTATGTTATGGAGACATTAGATCTACAAGATCACAGAGGTATTTCAAGTACCAATAAATACCTCTATCCTCCCTGATAAAATTCTAAAATAATTAATAAAAAGATAAGGACATCAGAGAGTTTGAGAATAAGATATATCTGTATTATTAAAAATTAAAGCAAATAAAAAATTCAGAGAATATGATTTAGTATCAGTGACACAGAAAAGTGATGCATGCATCATTCTCAACCATAGAAGAAACAGGAAAACAAAGGCTCCCCTGCTGGTGATCTATCTGTGTAAAATAGAAATTTCCTTTGTACAATATCAGTATAAAAGTAGAGACCATGAGGGATAGGACTGAGCACACTCAGGTGCTTCTTCCAAATCTATCTAGCAAGTGTTTTAAATCTTTTATTTTTATTAATTTATTTTTTAATTTTTTGTTTTATTTGCACATGTGTTATTCATGTAGTTTACAATCATCTTGGAGAATGGTTATGTGTACATATTACAGGATGTTTTTTCTTTCTTTTTTAAATCCCCTTCCCTCCCCTCTCTTCTTCCATCTCCAGTGGTTCCTCTATCCCATTTTTCATTCTTATTGATATTATTTGTCTTATGTTATGGCATATAATGTTTACATTAATTGGGATTATTAGGTTCCTGTATGTGGCATGTCTTTATTCTTATTTTCCCTTCCCCTCCTCCTCACCTTTCGCCCTTGTTCCCCTGGATCATTTCCCTATTGCATGAGATCCATCCTCTTGTCCCTTTTTCCCCATCCTTTATCGTTTTCTTTGTTTGTATTTTGGTTCTCTCAAAAGAGTGATACCATACAGTTTTTAAGATTGTGTTTCTGGTTTATTTCACTCAATATTATATTTTCCAGGTGCACACATTTTTCTACAAATGTCTCAAATTTGTTATTCACTATGACCAAATAGTATTCTATTATAGATACATACCGTATTTTCTTTATCCAATCATGTCTTGATGGGTATACACGCTGCTTCCAAGATATAGTTATTATGAATTATGCTGTTTTAAACATTGTTATTCATGTATCACTCTAGTTTGATAACTTAAGCTGTTTGGGGAAGACACTTAGCAAGGGCTAGCTGGGTCTCATGGAATTTTTAATTTCAGTTCTTTAAGAAATCTCAACACTGATTTCCATAATGGTTGTACTAATTTATATTCTCACTAACAGTGAAGGAGGGTTCCTTTTTCACCACAGCCATGCCAGTATTTTTCATTATTTGATATTTTAACAATTGCTATTATTTCTGGTGTTAAGATGGAATCTTAGTGTTGTTTTCATTAGTATTTCTCATTCACCAGAGATGTTGAACTTTTTTTTCAATTTATTTTTTGACCAATTGTGTTTCTTCCTCCTTGAGGGGTCTGTTCATTTCTCTTGCCCATTTCTTGACTATGTCTGTAATATTAGGTGGTTTAGTTTTGAGTTCTTTGTATATTTTTGATATTGGTCTTTTGTCTGCAGAGTAGTTGAAAAAAATTATTTCCCATTCTGTAGGTTGTCTCTTCATTCTACTGATTGATTCTTTTGCAGTATAGAAGCTTTTTATTCTAATATAATTCAATTGTTGATTCTTCCTGCTTTTTCTTGTGCAGTTGAAATTCTCTTTAGTAAATCTCTTCCTATACCTATGTCTTCACATATTTTGCCTATTTTATTTTTCAGTAGGTTAAATGTTTCTGTTTTAATATTTCAATATTTGATTCATTTTTATTTTAATTTAGTACATGGTGAAAGCTAAGGATCCAGCTTCAGTCTTCTGCAAACAGACAACCAGTTTTCTCAACACCACTTGTTGAATAGGCTCTTTCCTCCAAAATATGTTTTTGGCCCCTTTATCACACATCAAATAGTTGAATGTGTCTGGGGAGGTTTCTGTATTCTCAATTCTATCCATTGATCCACTTATGACCTTTGATTCCAGTATCATTTTTAACTCTATACTAGTGGTAGTATAGATACTATACAAAGATATTCACTATCTTTGTAGTAGAGATTGAAGTCAGGCATTGCTATGCCCCCTGCTTTGCTCTTATTGCCCAAAATTGCTTTAGTTATTCTGTGTTTCTTCTGGCTCCATATGAATTTCAGGGTTCTTTTCTGTAGTTTTATAAAGTATGCTATTGATATTTTGATCGGGACTGCATTAAATCTGTATAACAGCATGGAAGTATAGCCATTTTGACAATGTTAGTTCAGCCTATACAGGAGCAGGGGACATCTTTCAATTTTCTGATGTCCTCTTTAAACTCTTTCTTCAAATTACTGTAGTTTTCTTTGTAAAGGTCTTTACTTCCTTGCTTAAGTTAATTCCTAGGTATTTCATTTTTTTTAAGCTCCTGCAAATATTATTTTCATAATTTCCTTCTCATCACATTCATTTTTGGTGTGCACAAATGCTAATGAACTGTGTATGTTGATCTTGTATCCTGCTACTTTGCTGAAGTTGGTTATTAAGTCTAAGAGTTTTTTGACGGAGTTCTTTGGGTCTCATATGTACAATATCATGTCATCGGAAAATAATAATTTCAGTTCTTCCTTTCCTATATGTATTCCTTTTATTTCTTTCTCTTTCCTAATTGCTCTGGCCAATGTTTCAGGCAGTATGTTGACTAGAAGAGGTGATAATGGATATCCTTGTCTTGTTCTTGATTTTAGGAGAGATGCTTTTAGGTTTTCCTCATTTAGTATAAAGCTAGTTTTTGGTTTGTCATAAATAGCATTTATGTTACTCAGGTATCATCTTTCTATACCTATTTTCTTCAGGGTCATTTTTTTTTTTGATACAGAGGATCAAACACGGGACCTTGCACTTGTGAGGCAGGCAGCAGAACCACTGAGCTAAATCCCCTGCCCGCCAGGGTCATTTGTTTTTATCATGATGGGATGCTGGATTTTGTTGAAAGATTTTTCTGCATCTATTGATATGATCATATGGTTTTTTTAACTTGCTCCTGTTTATGTGATATATTACATTTCTTGACTTATGTATATTGAACCATCCCTGAATCTCTGGGATGAAACCTACTTGATCATGATGTGTCATTTGTTGATAATGTACTGCATTCCATTTGCTAATATCTTGTTGAGAATTTTTTGCCTATGTTCATGTAGAAGATTGGCCTATGGTTCTCTTTTTCAGTTGGGTCTTTATCTAGTTTTGGGATCAAGGTGATATTGGTTTCCATAAATGAGTTTGGGAGCACTTCATCCCTTTCAATTTCTTTGATGAGCTTGAGGAATATTGGTAATATAACATTCTGAAAGGTTTTGTAGAATTCAGCAGTGAATCCATCAGTTCCTGGAGTTTTTTTAGTTGGTAGATTCTTTATTATTACTTGTTACTATACTTTATTACATGTATCAATTTTATTGCTTGTTACTGAGTTTTTAGGAATATTTGTATCTTCTTATGTTAGTTTTGGTCATTTGTTTGTGCCTAGCCATCTGTCCATTTTATCAAAAATTGCTAATTTGTTGGAATATAACTTTTAGGAGTAGTTACTGTCTTCTGAATTTTCAGTGTCCGTTGTGATTTCACCTTTTTCATTTCTAATTGGATCTCTATGAGTCATTTTTTTTTTTTTTTACTTTTTCTTGTTAAGTCTGGCTAGGGGCTTATCTACTTTATTTATTGTTTTGCAGAACCAGCTTTTTATTCATTCATTTCTTTACAATATTTTTATTCAATTTCATTGATTTCCACTTCCATCTTTAGAATTTCCCTCCTTAATTTCCATTTGGGCTGATTTGTTGTTGTTTCTCAAGTATTTTACGATTTCTCCTGAGGTAATTTATTTAGGCTTGCTCTGTTTTCTAATGTGAGTATTGAAGGTAATGAATTTTCCCTCTTAGAACTGGTTTCACAGTGTCCCAGAGGTTTTGCCGAGATGTATATTCATTGTCATTAATTTTCAAAAATAATTAATTTATTTTTTATTTTTGGTGGCCCATCAGTTGTTTAGGAGCATGTTGATAACTTTGCAGAAGCTTTTCCTTTTTCCAAAACTTCTTCTGTGATTGATTTCATTTTTCATTGCACATTGGTCTAATTGTAGGCATGGGGTAATTTTGACACTTTTATAATTACTTAAGGTGCTTTGACAGACTAGTATGTTACTTATTTGGAATAAAGTACCATGTGCTGCTTAACAAATGTATACTCTGTTGTAGAGGGGTGTAATACTCTGTATATATCTATAAAGTCCATATGTTCAAGAATATGGTTCAGCTCTTTCATTTCTGTATTTTTTTTTAAATTAAATTCTTTCCTTGGTGCACTGTAGGTACACAACACAATTACATTTCTCATTGGGAATTGTACCTTTACATAATGCATCTTGGTTCTTATTTTTTCCCCATTCCTAGCCCTCCCTTCATGCCCTCCACCTTTCCCTATTTACAAAGACTTTATTTGCATTTTTTCCATTTCTCATCATATTTCTTTTCCCTTCTTTCCTTTCCCCTGCCCTTCCCACTACCCCTACCGCTTTGGACCTTTTCTTCCTATTTTACATTATCGATTATTCATTCTAATCATTGGTACATTTTAGGCATACAATATAATGACATTCATCATTGGAAATTGGCACCTTTACATAGTCTCTCTTGGTTCTTATTTTTCACCCTTGCCCAGCCCTCCCTTCAACCCCTCCAGTCCTCCCTATTTACAGAGATTTTGTTCCTATTTTTCCATTTTCTCATATTAATCCCATTCCCTTCTATCCATTCCCCTAGCCCTCCCACTTCCTTCCCCTTTGACCCTTTTCTTCCTATTTCACATGACCTATTATACATTTAGTCCTTATTTACACCTTCAGTTTCTCACACCAGAGAAACTATTCAGGATTTATACATGCGTGTCCGGTTTATTTCACTTAAGAGTATCGCCTCAATGTGCATTCACATAGCTATAAATGTCTCTAATTTCTCAATTTTTATGGCTGAGTGCTACTCTATTTTATTAAAAAAACCACATTTTCTTTATCCAGTCTCCAGTTGATGGGCATTTGGGCTGTTTCCAAGTTTTAGCTATTACACACTGTGCTGCTATGAACATGGGCACACATATATCACTGTGGTATGATTCTTTTAATTCTTTGGGGAAGATCCCCAGCAGGGGAATAGCAGGGTCAAATGGGACTTCCAGTCCTAGTTCATTGAGGTATCTCCATACTGATTTCCACAGTGCTTGCAACAGTCTACACTCCCACCACCAGTGGAGCAGGGTTCCTCATTCCTCACAGCCCCCCCAGCATTTGTTATTGGTTCATTTCATGATAGCAGCCATTCTTTCTGGAGTGAAGTGGAATCTCAGCGTTGTTTTCATTTGCATCTCTCGAATGACCAGTGATGTTGAACATTTTTTCATGTATTTATTTGCTATTTCTACTTCTTTGTCTGAGAAATGTCTGTTCATTTCAGATGCCCATTTTCGGATTGGGTCTTTAAATTTGGGAGGTCTGATCTTTTTAAGTTCTTTATAGATTCCAGATAGTAGACCTTTGTCTGAGGAAGAGCAGGTGAAGATTTTTTCCCACATTGTGGGTTGTCTCTTCACACTGCTAGTGGTTTCTTTTGCTGTGCAGAAGCCTTTTAATAAGAAGAGATCTCACTTGTTTATTATTTGTGCTAGTTCATGGGCAACTGAGGTTTTGTTCATAAAATCATTTCCTACACCGATGTCTTCAAGGGTTCTACCTAACCTCTGTTCCAACTGGTTCAGAGTTTCTATTTTAATATTTAGATCTTTAATCCATTTTGATTTAAGTTCAGTGCATGGTGAGAGATATAGGACTAGTTTTAATCTTTGGCAAGTTGAAGCCCAATTTTTCCAGCACGATTTATTAAAGAGGCTATCTTTCCTCCAGTGATGGTGTTTGGCTCCTTTATCAAAGATGAGATGGCTGAGTGTGTCTGGCGTTGCTTCTGCATCTTCTAATCTGTTCCACTGGTCCTGAAGTCTGTTTCTTTGCCAGTACCATGCTGTTTTTATCACAGTGGCTTTGTAGTATAGTTGCAGGTTGGGGATTGTGATTCCCCCTGCCATGTCTCTGTTACCTAGAATTGCTTTCGCTATTCTGGGTCTCTCCTTGCTCCAAATGAATTTTTGGATTTTTTTCTCGAGGTCTATGAAGTATGCTGCTGGGAACTCAATTAGAATTGCATTAAATCTATATAGCAGTTTTGGAAGTATGGCCATTTTCACTATATTAATCCTTCCTACCCAGGAGCAGGGGATATCTGTCCATTTTCTGATATCATCTTCAATCTCTCTTTTCAGAGTGCCATAGTTTTCAGAGAAGAGGTGTTTGATTTCTTTTGTTAGGATGATTCCTAGATATTTCAGTTTTTTGGATGCTATTGTGAAAGGAATTAATTGCCCTATTTCTCTCTCAGTGAGTCTGTCATTGGTGTAGAGGAAAGCTATTGATTTTTGTGTGTTGACCTTGCAACCAGCTACTTAACTGAATTTGGTTATTAAGTCTAGAAGAGTTTTGGTGGAGTTCTTGGGGTCTTCTATATAGAGTATCATGTCATCTGCAAATAATGACAATTTGACTTCTTCATTTCCTATCTTTATTCCTTTTATTTATTTCTCTTGTCTAATTGTGGTGGCTAATGTTTCCAGAACTATATTGAACAAGAGTGGTGATAGTGGACATCCTTGTCTTGTTCCTAATTTTCATGTGAAGGATTTCAGTTTTTGACCATTTAGTATGATATTGGCTGTTGGTGTTTCATAGATGGCTTCTATCAGTTTGAGGTAGAGGCCATCTATTCCAATTTTTTGTAGTATTTTTCTCATAAATGCATGTTGGATTTTGTCAAATGCTTTTTCTGCATCTATGGAGATCATCATATGGTTTTTGTCCTTGGCT
This sequence comes from Heterocephalus glaber, assembly GCF_053883595.1. NCBI lineage: Eukaryota > Metazoa > Chordata > Mammalia > Rodentia > Bathyergidae > Heterocephalus > Heterocephalus glaber. Next base: position 36,601,764 of record NW_028258308.1, read on the forward strand.
CTATTGATATAGAGTATTACATTGATTGATTTGCACATATTGAACTATCCCTGCATCCCTGGGATGAATCCCACTTGATCAGGGTGTATGATTTTCTTGATGATTTTCTGCATTCTGCTTGCCATTATCTTATTAAGGATTTTTGTTTCTATGTTCATTAGTGAGATTGGTCTATAGTTCTCTTTTTCAGTTGGGTCTTTCTCTGCTTTGGGGATCAAGGTGATGCTTGCTTCCAGGAATGAATTTGGGAGTATTGCTTCCCTTTGAATTTCATTGAAGAGTTTAAACAGTCGTGGCAGCAGTTCCTCTCTAAATGTCTTGTAGAATTCAACAGGTAAGCCATCAGGGCCTGGGCTTTTCTTAGTTGATAAGTTTTTAATTACATTTTCAATTTCTTTGGTTGATATTGGGTTGTTAAGAATTTTTAGGTCTTCTTCTTTCAACTTGGGAAATTCATATCTATCTAGGAATCTGTCCATTTCTTCTGTGTTGTCCATCTTATTGGCATATAGGTTCTGGAGGTAGGTATTGATGACCCTCTGGATTTCTGCTGGGTCTGTTGTAATTTCAACCTTTTCATTCCTAATTGCATGGATTTGGGCCTTTTCTTTCCTTTTTCTGACAAGTTTGGCTAAAGGTTTGTCAATTTTGTTTATTCTTTTGAAGAACCAACTCTTGCCTTCATTGATTTTTTTGTATCATTCTCTTAGTCTCCATTGCACTGATTTCTCCTCTGATCTTTATAATTTCCTCCCTTGTATGAGATTTGGGGTTGTCCTGCTCTTCTTTTTCTAGAAGCTTGAGGTTCATCATCAGGTTGTTTAATTGGGCTTGTTCTGTTTTCCTAATATGTGTATTCACTGCTATGAATTTCCCTTGTTAGACTGCTTTCCTTGTGTCCCATAGATTCCAATATGTTGTATTGTCATTGTCATTTAATTGGAGGAACTGTCTGATTTCTTCTTTAATTTTCTCTGTCACCCAGTGGTTATTCAGAAGTGTGTTGTTTAATTTCCATGTGTTTATGAAATTTTTTGAGTTTCTTTTGCTATGGATCTCCAATTTCATCGCACTATGGTCTGATAATATACAGGGGATAACTTCAATTCCTTTGCACTTACTTAAACATGTTCTATGTGTGAGTATGTGGTCTATTTTGGAGAATGACCCATGTGCAGCTGAGAAGAATGTGTGTTCTGATTTTGTGGGGTGGAAGACTCTGTAAACAACTGTTAAGTTCATTTGTTCAAGAGTTCGATTGAGTTCTAGTATTTCATTACTTAGTTTTAGTCTAGTTGATCTATCTATTTGTGACAGTGGGGAGTTGAGGTCCCCCACTGCAATTGTATAAGTGCCTACATGACTTTTCATGTCCATTAGTATTTGTTTTATATAGTTGGGCACACTAGTGTTTGGTGCACAGATATTTATGATTGTCACCTCTTCCTCTTGGATTTTTCCCTTTACAAGGATGTAATGTCCTTCTTCATCTCTCTTAATCAGTGTTGGTTTGAAATCTACTTGATCTGCCAAGAGAATAGCTACTCCTGCTTTTTTTCAGGTTCCTGTCACATGGAGTATTGTTTTCCACCCTTTAACTTTCAGTCTATGAGTTTCCTTTTGAATTAAGTGTGTTTCTTGTATGCAGTATATTGTTGGATTTTGCTTCTTGACCCATTCTGCCAGTCTATTACTTTTGATTGGCGAATTGAGACCATTAACATTGGTGGTTATAACTGAAACGTATTGACTTGACATTGTCATGACTTTTTTTTGTTGTTGGGTTCTCCCCATTTGCATTTAATTTCATACCATGCCAGATGGGTTCATTGTGCTTTGCTTCCTGGGGTTGTGATCCTCAATGTTTGTTCCTAGGATATTGTGTAAACTTCTTTGGAGTGCTGGTTTGGTATTCGCGAAGTTCCTAAGGTGCTCTTTGTCATGAAAGTATCTTATTTCTCCATCCATTTTGAAAGATAGTTTTGCAGGGTACATCAATCTGGGTTGGAGGCTGTTTTCTTTTAGGGCTTGGAATATGTCACTCCAAGCTCTTCCTGCCTTGATGGTTTGTGTGGAGAAGTCTGCTGTGATTCTGATGGACTTTCCTTTGTATGTGATTTGTTTCTTTTCTCTGACTGCTTGGAGAACTTTGTTCTTCTGTTGTGTTTCTGGAATCTTAATCATTATATGCCTATGTGTAGATTTTTTTTGATCAAGGCTATTTGGAGTCCTATATGCCTCACTTATCTGTATGTCAAGCTCTTTTCCCCTGCTTGGGAAGTTTTCTGCCATTATTTCTGTGAGGAGAATTTTTTATGTCATCTCCACTCTCTCCTGTTTTTTCATTGACTCAGATCAGTCTTATGTTATTCTTCTTTGCATTGTCTAGAAGCTGCTGGATTGATTTCTCATGTTCCCTTATAATTTTGAAGCAATTTTTCTTTTCCTGGTCACTAATTGCAATCTTCTATATTTTAAATTCTGTCCTCACATTGGCTCATTCTGCTGTGTAGACTTTCAATGGAGTTTTTCATGTCCTGGAAATCTATTTGCATCTGTTTTATGGATTCCGTTTGTTTCCTATGTTGGGATTCCATCATGTTCCTCAGCTCCTCTCTAGATTTATTAATCATGTCTTGCACTAGGGGCACAATTTCTCCTGTTATCTGAGAAATTATTTCTGATTTCATTTTTTCCAGATCCCCTTTTGTTGGCAGTTCAGTGGGTCCAGGTGGTTGAGTATCAGAGTGTTCCATCTCATTTCCCTTTGGGGTTGCTGTAGGTGATCTGGAAGTCTGGTTTTGATACTTATTTATGTGTTTTCTCATTTCAACTGGGGCAGGGGGCTGTTAGCACCTGCAAGGATTATCTCCTCTGAGCTGGGAGAGGTGGGACAGGGGCCGGGAGCAGTGGTAGGTATGGTGGCCCAAAAGCCCTTTCCTGTGGGCTGGAATCAGTGGGATGGATGGTGGCTGGGAATCCCCTTCCTCTGGACCAGGAGCAGTGGGATGGTGGCTCAGAAGCCCCTACTTCTGGGCCGGGAGCAGCAGGACTCAGTACCATGGTCTGGTGGTCTGGTGTCCTCTTCGTCTTTGTAGTGTGAACCAGGTGTCTGTCTGTCTGCAGTGGGGTGATTTAGTGTCTTCCGCGCAACTTGGGACCTTGGTAGGGCATGCACAGACCTGCCTGTCTGCAGCGGGATGATTCGGTGTGTTCTGCATGACTCGGGACCTCAGTAGGGAGTGTGCAGACCTGCCTTACTTCCCTTGGTAGTGACTGATGTGCTTTCTTGATTATTAGTACAGGTGTTTTCCTTAACAGCTTGTAGAGGTTTCAGTTCATAGTTCGCTAGCTACAAGGCAATGTGGCATGGTAGAGTGATGTCACACAGGAGAAACAGTCCATGGCAAAGCAGAGCAGACAGCAAGCAGTAAGCCACTGTATGTTTTTGTTGCTGTTGTGTTGTTGGTGGTTGTTCAGTTGATCTCTTTGAAAAAGCAGAGTGTTAAAATCCCCTATTATAATTATGTTAGTGTTTATTTAATTTCAGCAGTTTTTGTTTTATATAGTTGCTTCTGTATTTGGTGCATATATGTTTATCAATGTTATATCTTCTTGTTGGATTATTCCCTTAACTAGTACATAGTGACCTTTTTTTGTCTCTTCTAATCAGTATTAGCTTGAAGATTACTGTGTCTAATATTGGAATTGCTAGCTTTGCTTGTTTTCTGGGACCTGGTTCATGAGTTGTTTTTTTCCCAACTTTTAATTTTTATTCTATGAATATAGTTTTGGATTTGATGAATTTCTTGAATGCAATAGACTTAGATTCTGTTTGTTTTTTTTCCAGTCTGCCAATCTGTGTCTTTTACTTGGAGAATTGAGAGATATTACTAAGATGTGTTGATTACATACTATCATTGATTTCTTTTTTTGTTGGTGAATCATTTGATTTTCTTTTCTTGATTATTTTATTGCTGTTTATCCATTGTCCTCAATAATTTCCTCTAACATTTTGCTGTGTCTCTTTCATGATTTCTGTAAAGAATATTCTTAAGTATTTTCTCAAGAGCTGGTTCAATATTCATATATTTTTTGACCTGGTCCTTCTCATGGAAATACCTTATTCCTCCATCTATTTTGAAGAATAATGTTGCTGGGTAAATTAAACTGAATGATAAGTTATTTGCTTAGAGCTTGAAATTCTTCACTCCAAGATTTCCTGGTCTTTAGGATTTGTGCTGAAAAGCCTGCTGTGATTCTAATTGGCTTAACTTTCTATGTGACTTTTTTTCCTCAGGTTGCTTTTAAAATTCCAGGGTTTTATTCTGCATATCTAGTAATTTAGAAAGGATATACCTTGGTGAGCTTCTTTTGTAATCACAATTGTTTGATGCTCTATAAGCATTGCTTACTTGTATTTTAACCTCTTTTCTTATATTTGGGAAATTTTCTTTTATGATTTCCATAAACAATATTAGTAAATCCATTTGTTTTATCACCTAGTTTTTCTCTAACTTCAACTAGTTTTAGATTGGTATTCTTATTGTCATATAGTAGTTGCTGGATGATCCTCTCTTATTCTCTTATTTTGGGGAGGGGCTTCTCTGAGCTCTTCATCGTAATTCACTATTTTGTCCTCAATATCAAACACTTGTGTCTTCATATTAGTCTTTTCTGCTGTTTATGAATTCTATACATTTTTTAAGTTCAGATATTTCAGTCTGACATTTTGCTAGGAGTCCATATCCTTGTTGCATCTATCATTTAAATTTTGAACTCTTTTCTTACCTCATCCAATATTTTTAGCTATTTCCTGGAAATTCACCACGGGCATATAGAGTGAAATTGTTGTTATCTTTTTCATTCATTTCCTCTTTGAATTCATCTATTTTCTTCAACCCTTCTATGAACTTTTTCATAGAGTTCTGCTGTTATTTGTTTTCTTCTCCCTTTGTGACACCTTGGTCTTTCTTGGGAGATTTTGGGTCATATATCCCTCTTTTTCCTTTCCTTTTTTGGGGGTACTGCATGTTGAGGAATACAAAAGTGAAGACAGTTTGTGTTTTCTATGGAGATTTTTAGTAGAATGTTGCCTCTCTGGAATAATCTTCAGCTTTGTATGTCTAGTACAAGTACTTACTCCTGTTATTTACTTTAAAGGATTTGGGCACTGTTCCTATGTTTTGCTGAAAGAATTACTTCTGATTATAACAGTATCAACAGATTCAATCATACAACACTTCTATGTGAGAGTCCTTGGAGTTATATTTTCCTCCTTTGTCTATCCTTTATGCATACTATGACCATTTATCATTTGTGATTATTCTGCAATGAAGTAGATGAAATGGAGGGAGGAGAATGGAAGGTGGATGGATGAGGATGGTAAGACACTAACGGGGAGTTTGTAGGGCAGGATAGTGACAGATGAGAATAAAAGTCTGTTGTGAGACCTGATTCTATTGCAGTATTTTTAGTTGAGTTGAGGGTTCGTATTGGGAGTTTTCAGAACATATTTGTGGGGCTAATGCAAAATATGGGAAGAAGGAGTTTTACTTTGTGTTTAAGGGAAGCAAGTGGTTGTCAGATCCTGCTAATAGAGAGTAAAATAGGCTAGGTTAGATATGGAACAAAGGCTTAGGCTGTGGAAGATGGAAAGTTAATACTAAAGAAGAAAAGAGTGACTGGGTGGAGCTAAGCATGGGAAATTAAAAACTTTAAGAGGAGGAGTAGTTTGGGTACTTGGGAAAAAAATGAAGAAATATGGTAATAGGATTACTTTGGGGAGGCGTTCAGGTGATGAATCTAGATAAGGAGCTGAGATGAGGGAGAGGTCCTAGATGCGTGTTAAATTAGAGTGATGGAGGAAAAAAATACAAAACTAAAAATCTGATAAACACAAAATACCCATGAAAGAACATAGTGCCACACTACTAAATAAATTGAGAAACAAAAACTTAAGCCCATAAAATATTCAATGGGAACAGATGAAATATTCCAATGAGATAGTCTATATGTGACTTATATGTAACCTCTTTGCCAGAGAAACTGAGTCTTCACACCCCAAGAACCCTCCTGACTCTTCCACTGCAATACTGAAGCTAATCCATACTCAGGGCTTCTTTCCACCAGATTGCAGGGACTCTTGCTGAGTCTGGTCCAGTCAGAGTTCTTGGGATAGGAACTCTTGCCACCCTTTTCCCTGGATGCCCTTTTCCCCAGAATAGTTTGCTGGCCAGAATTGTCCACTGAGTCAGATGGATTTCTATGTAATCAAATTAGCTACACTAGCAACAAGATTAGTAGTTGTAGCGGTATCTATCTGGGCAAGTTGGGATCATACTATGAGACTCACACTTAGATCTCCCTTTAGCCTAGAAAAGAAATCCAATTGTAGTGTAAGCATTATAGCAGCACAACTATTGCAGTAGCTATGTCTCCTCTTATGACCAAAAAAGCATTCAACACTAACTTTATAGTATATAGACCAGAGGTTGGAGACTGGGTAATACTGGTGGAGTGATAAAAGAAACTAAAGTGTTTTGTTTTTTAAAGTCTTCTGCTATGTGGTATGGGAAGGAGAAAATAGGAAGGAGACAAAGGATCTTAATGGTGGTAGAGGTATGTTATATATTTAGATAGGATAATAGAGAAAATTGACATAAAATCCATAGTGAGAAACAGAATAGGAAAGGATTCTATGGCTAATATAAATATTAGAGAAATAGTTAAAGGGAGACAGATGAAGAGAGGGAAGAAAAAGTAGAAATAAGTCAGGTGAAAACATAAGCTTAAAAGTAGAAGGAATATAAAAAGACTAAAGTACTCTCTATAACATACACACACTTGAAAGAAAAAAGGGCAAATAATGGAATAAAAATATCTTGGGGTATAAACATGAAGAGGAAAATAGCAAAAAGGAATAAATAAACAGAAAGTTTTCTATCATTTCAGACAGTGAGTCTTTCCCACCTTCCAGGGGTAAAGAGCAGAGCCCAAACCAAGACTTGACTCTGTTCATGCTAGAAGTCTAAGGTGGCAGTCCACAGCCATAATGGCGCTGGATGCAGCTATCTGCATACAAAAGGGACAGAGTGCCAATGGGGACCATGTGCCAGACAAACCTGACCTCCAACAGAATGAATTCGGCCCATGGTTACCATCTCCAGCTGCTTAGAAGAACCATCTCTAGCCTGCTTTTCAACCACCAGCTGTGTTCCATGGCTGTTTTTCCCTCATCCACTCTGGAAACTTGACAGTGTGGACCATGGCTTGGACCCAAGTGGCTTCTCCAGGACAAAAGTTCAAATGCTGAGTCCTTCACTACAGTTGCGTCCCTGCCAGCTTTTGTTCTGTAATTGTGGTGGCAGGCCCTCTAGTGATGTCATTCATCAACTGTTGGCTGTGAAAGGCCACACTGGGAGCAGGATCCCAAGTTTTTCTTGCATGTTCCAACTGCCATGGGTTCTCTCAGTCTCCATACAGTTCTCTCTTTCTTGTGGAATGTTCTACAGTTGTTTCTAAATAGTGTTCTTTGGGTTGGACTCTTCAAAGCAGAATTTAGACATTGTCACCACATTGTGTTTGGTTAATCTACCTGTTAGATCTCTTTCGTTTGATGATAGATTCTCCTCCTCTCTGTGTTTCTTGCTGATCTTCTCTGAATCTCTCTGACATGCCTCCTCCTCTACTCAAGAAAGTTGAATCTTCCAGATCATCCCTTCTCCGTGGATCTTTCCTCAGCTTCTATGATATGATGCCTCCTCTTTCAGCCATGTTGAATCCCTTATTCCAAACTTTTGCCTTGTCCAAGATCAGATTTGTTGTTAGGCAGGCACTTCTACTGTCCCATGCAGAGTGGAAACAGTGCAGAGCCAGCTCCAAGTTGGCAGTGGCTGAGCAAAGGCTTGTAATCCACAGCTGTGGAGTTGGTGGGGACCAGCCCACAAGACCAATCATTCCACTGAGGCCATGGGTCTGAGAGTTCCACCTTTAATTCTCTTCTACAAACAAGAGTGAGTGAAGACAGAAGAGTCCAGGGCCAATCTGTGTGCATAATTTAGAGTAGGATCAAATTTTCTCTTCTCAGGAAAACCTATGTTTGCCATTAGAAAATAACTCACAGCACACTTTTCTGAAAGTAAGATATGAGAACTATTATACTTTGAATGTACCCAATCCTTCAAAGGCACAAGTTTCACCCTCCCATGTGGCTCTCCATGAGAACCCTGTGATTCACTACATGTATTTTTTTGTATTAGGATCACCTGGATCCTGACCTCAGAAGTATACCTGGTGGCAATGCTGATCATAAGAGGCTTGTGACTCCTAACTTATGATAATTAAGCACTGCAGAATCCCACTGCTTCCTTCTCTTTTTGTTTTTTGTTGATGTTTTCATTTTTAAAAATCTAGTGCTGCTTTTACATCTGAATTAATTATTCTCCTAAAGCTCCTTGATTTGTTTGTTTCATGAAAGGAAAGACAGGAACAGGTATAGGTGTTAATTAAATAACTTCTTGTCAGATGCTGATGAAATCTTCATTCTTAAGTGTGTGTGTGTGTGTGTGTGTGTGTTTGTGTTTATACATATACATACTCATATTCTTAACATAGTCTTTACTGAAGAGACTGACTGGTAGTAATGTTCTGCTTACTTATTTTAATGGCTAGGCAGACTATGATTCAGAAAAGATCAGATTATATAAACTAGCAGAAGCTATGTGGTAGTGTGAAGGGGGTCTAACAGGAGGATTTTTCCAACAGTGTACATGAGTAGAGTTATGTCATTGTCAAAGCCTCTTTCCTGGGCTCTGCAGTGGATGCTATATCTCAGGAATTTTTATTGCATCCTCTGTGCTGATAGAGGTGGACACAGCCCATTGCCTACATGGATATAGGAGGCTCTTGGAGAGAATTGTGCCACTACAAGAATAACAAGATTACTGTAAGTGCTAAACAAGGGACAGGGAATGAGTTATTGGGACACGAGCAGGGCTTAAATATCATGTGAGAGGAAAGAGTGTATTTTGTTGTAACTTTGGATGTAATAGAGAATAATTTGCGGAGCTTTTCTTTTGTAATGCATGTTTAGTTAGACTGATTTTCTTTACTTTGGTTAGCAAATTTGTATATTAACAAAAGAATGCTTATGTTGTTGTTGGGAAAGCCATATTTGAAAGGAAGAAACATTATATTTAGAATCTTTGTGATTATTCCTAATATTGTTCAAGACACAATCTTCTATTATCATAGGTAGCCAAGTAGTTTATTACAAGATACACATAACAAACATGCTTTTGTAGCAAGGCATAATTTCTTACAATAAATTATTTCATATTTTAAAAGTTCCCCAAAAGTGCCTTGAATTTCTTCATTTAAATAATGAGGAAGATTTTTGACACATCAGGAAAGGAATAATGGAATCTCCTGGAAGGCCATAGCTACTTTAACTTGTCCCCTTTCTCTTACTCATGTGAGGGCAGTTTGGAATTCATCTTCTTTGTATGCTGAAACAAATTTAATTGAGGGTAGCATTCCTCTACAATCCCCACCAAATCTCTGAGTTTTCATCAATTATCCAAAAAATTGCTTCCATAGCAAACTTTTAAGAAATTTAATCTAGCACTATTTTTTCTTTGAATCTTTAAAACTTATGACTCAATCTTTCTGATAATATTACTTGACATCTTTAGTAGTTATTTTTATGTGCTCCTTATGTTATTTAGTAATACATATATTTCTTTTCAAGAGTAGAAACTACATCTTAAGTGTACTGTCCTACAAAATTTAACACTTATTCAACACAGTCCTACTTTCCTGGTATTTATTTATAATGGTAAGAGAAGAGGTAGAAAATTTTAAAAAATAAAGAAGCAAATACACATATTAAAACACAACAATCATTTCTAATGAAAAAAAGTAATGTGTGGTAGCAAGTGGCAGAAAGTGGGGGTGGTTATGCAAGGGGAGGTAGACAGTGTTAGCAGGGAGTGCAGTTCAGATAGAAATAATGAACAGACAAATTGTTACTTCTTTAGTATTAACAGCTCTGAGATTTAAATGCCTGTGGCTATCAGTTTCTGGTGTTAAAAGCCCTCTTTCAGTCTCCTATCTACTTGGAGGCAACAGCTGGTAGTGACCCTCAGAACATCTTATAGCAACTAGAGATGCAGTTCCCAGCAACTTTCCATCACATTCCTTCATTCTTTAGCTTCTAGCTGCCATCAGTGTTACCAGCACTGCTCCTGGCTGCGTTTGGTGCCAGGAGCCTTTGTTATTACCAACTATTATATACCAGCTCAACCTCTTCTACTCAAAATAGGAATCATGTATAGGCAAAAATATGTCTTCCAAAAGAGGCATGATTTGAATTTATGCTGTAGCAAAAGGAGGACCAGTGGATGAACTGACCTGCTAAGGATATGGGCAAGATACTTCCAGAGAAGTAAAGGTAGGTTCATTCAGGCACAGTGTCCTACCATCTAAGTACAGACTTTCTTAGTCATGTGCAGAGGACTCCCCTGAACGAGGTGATGATGGCTGCACAGACATGGAATCATTATGAGAGGCTGTAGTGTGAAGTCAACTCAGATGAACCTGAGACCAAAGTTTGCTGCAGCCAAATAAAATATGTGCTTGAGTGGCTGATGTAGCTGTGGCCTGCTGTGGAGCATTTGGTCAGCCACAGATACAAAAAAGTAAGGAGCAATCTTGGGAAGAGGTGGGCCTTTCACTTGCCTCAATAGTACATGGGTTGAATAATAAAGGAAGGCTTTTTTGATGTTTAAACTGAGGGCTGATAAACAGAAAGGACAGAAAGTGAAAATATCTGGGATCTAAGATTTTTAAGGACTAGAAGCTGAGACAAAGTCCTTGAAATAATCATGAGCTTGGAATGTGCAACAAGATAAAGAAGTGCTGTTGGGTGGGTGTGTGTACGAGGTCATCATCACAGAGAAGTTAGAAGTTGGAAAGGCCATTAGGTGAGCCCCAGTGAAATGTGGAAAGGAAAAACTTAAGCAGGTGCCCTACACAGACCACTTTCACTGTTAAAGGTCATTCTGGATGCTGTGTAGAACATAATTATATGAAGACCAAATCGACAAGAAGAAGACTGGTAACAACAGTGATTTCCTGGTTCCCATGAGAGGGCATGAGGCTTAGAGTACAGAAGAATAGAGCTTTGCTGAGGAATAAATAAATGGGTGGCAGTATTAGTCACCTTTCTATTACTATGATGAATGCTTAAATAAATCTACTTATACAGAAAAAGTTTTAGCTCACAGATTTAGAGATTTCAGGCCATAATTGAATGACCTGATTACTTTGGCTCTGTGGGAAGGCAGGAGATCATGGTAGCCACATGTAGAAAAAGCTGTTCATCTCATTGGCAGAATGAGCAAAAGTGAAAGAGGAAGAGACCTGGGTCCCAAATCCTTTTCAAGGGCACATCTCCAAGGACCAGAAAACCTTCCACTAGGCTCAACCCACCTCTTGAAATTTCCACCACCTCCAAATAGGGCCAAGCTGGGGAATAAGCTTTGACACATAGGCCTTTGGGGAGCATTCAAGGTCCAAACTGAAGTACTGATTAAATGAGGCAAGGAGAAAGACTTTTGCATGATAATATGTCCGTATTGCAGAAATTTAATAAATCAGAAAATCCTGTAGCAATGCTAACTCCAATCCTCACCCTAAACCAAATCTTAATGCTTCTCCTAATCCCAGTCCTATCACAAATGAAAATGATCAAAAGTAGCAAACATAGTGGTGAAAGGGCTTCATTCTCCTTTGGACATTCTGATTCAGGTTAAATAAAGTTGTGCTTCTTAGACATGGACCAGAGACTCTGGAGTTCATTCAGAGCAGAAAGCATGAGATCCATGTCTAAAATAGTATGTATTAAAAGAAGCTCACTCATTTTCCTCTATTGGACTGAGGAGATTTGAACCAGCAAGTTGGATTCTACATAGGTGTAATGTTAAATACATTAGAAAAAAATTGTATAGAAATCAACCAAGAATGTAAGACTCATGAAAATCTATTCCCTAATTTCATATAATGCCCTTAAATGCATCAATTGTAGACCCTTGAAATACTGGCTTCAGCATTCCAATAGATCTTATTTTCTACCCTTATGTGAAGAACTATGATGCATGAGAAAGTATTTCTTTCACTATTTGCATATGAGTTTTGCCTCCACAGAGGGAAATCTTTAGTGAAACATAATATTAGTCCTGTAATATTACTGTCCACTCAACACCTCCAAGTTCATGTATACAGCTGGTATTTAATTCATGTGTGGAGCTATCACTGCTGACAAAATTTTCCACCAAATCTAGAATGACCAATTTTTACCTTGACATGGGGAGAAATTACTCAATGAAGAAATCCTTGCCAAGTAACATGAAGCCACATTTCAGATATATAGTTACCCTCAAGTGCTCTTCTCTTCCTACCCCTGACCCTTGCCTCTTGATCTTATTTGTACTGAGATTTTTGACAACTGTTGTACTGTCCAAGTGCCATGAAAGGTTGATATGCTGATAGCTTGTTCCATCTTGTGCCTGCATTGTTCTTCATTGCTAAGAAGAAAGATGCCATGTCAGGAAAATATAGTTTTTATAGTTTTTGTGTTATCCGGTAAGAAAAAAATGAGGCAAGCTCCTTAGCTGCCTTAAAGCTGTAATGTTCAGTGACCCTGGCTGCTCCTTTAGCCTGGGCTGAATGTGCACGGTGACCTCCTGGTGAAGACTTTCATTGGCCCTTCCTAAATGCCTGGCTTTTCAATTCCCCTAGGACATTAAATGTTTTGCTTTGGAAATAAAAATGTCAAAAGTTAAAACCACGAATTTATATTTAGTGACCCAAGAGAAAAATTTTCCCTACATATTTATTTATTTGGGAAATGATCCTAAGCTTTGGATCAGCTGCAGTGGTGTGGATAAGTACAGGAAAGGTGGACTTAGAATCTCCAAAGACTCTGCCCTCTGCCCTCTGGCTCATCTTGGCAGATATGCTGGGCAGTGCTCTGAGCCAGAGGGTGAGCAGCCAGCCCTGTCTCCAATGCTTTGGGAGAGTGTGATGAAAATCAGCCCAGAGACAGAGATTTTTAAAGATGTTTTATTAATGTGTCCCTTGACTGTTCATTTGCTAAGGGTTTACAAATGCTTTATCAATTATTAATGGTCTTGATACCTAGCTTAAAAAAATCTTCAGTATTGGGACAGATATGGGCATTGAATTATTCACACCACTGTGACTTCTACTAAACGAATGCCTTTTAACAAATGAAGCCAAGGTAATCTAGATTAAATTTGTTTATTTCTGGGTTTGTTCCTTTTTATTCCTCTAAGAATGAGGGCTGTAGGTTGAAGAACAAGCATATCATTTTGTTGTTAAAATTGGAAACTTAGAGGCAGAACTTTCACGGTTTCAAGTTAAATGTTTCTTCTGTCCTTGGGTAATGGTTGGAAAGTTATTGAATCGGTCTCTCTTCTTGATATTTTCAGATTTCTCCTGCTTTATTCTGCCACTCATTTCTAAATGAATTATTGAAGATGAATTTAACTAGCCACCCATTAGTTTGCACTTTTTTCAGTCTCTATATATCAGTTTTGGCCAGCCGTTTTTCCTGCGGAGATAGAAAGTATGACTGGCTCTGTATTCTCCCTCTCAGGAGATTTTTTTTTTTTAATTTCTAAATTTTTCACACTTCTATTTTGTTGCTTTTAACCAACTGCAGTTAGAAATGAAAGAAATCCCCTCTATGTGTGTGCATGTATGTGTCTGTGTATGACTTTGTAACTGGATTTTTCAATATCAACCACTGTGCATTTTCAGAAAAACCAACTTCAAAATAGAAGATAGAATAGGAAAATATCTAGAACCATCTATGAATTAAGGTAAAACCTGTTGGTTAGGGTCCTTTTTTCATTTATTCATTTATATTTAACTTTTGAGTTGTGGGAGGTGGCTCTAGATCACTTAGCTACTTAAAGGGTGATCAAGGAAAGTACCATTTAAAGCAGGAGTAGCAAATCTATGGCCCACGTACTACAATGGGCATGCAGAGTCCTCTCTGTTGACCCAAGAGCCAAGTTACCCCAGCCAAGGTTTGACAAATTATCAGTTTGTTTGCATAGCAAACAAAGATCACATTAATTGTGCCAAAGCACACCAAATGAAAACCTTTACCTTTCAATAAAAAGCTCTTTGTAGCATTAAATCTGTTATTGTGTTTTTCTTTTAAGACAAAAGATGTTAATGTCTCAGTTGATTTTTCTAAAATAAAACCTCAGAATTCAGGTTAAACTCCAGTGTTGGCACTTTGTGATAAATTAGTGTGTTTTTAGTTGCAGTTTGGGCACTTGCTCTCTAAAAGTTTCTGCATCACTGATCCAGAGCCTGTGGGAGGGCAGGAAAGTCCTAAACAATGAGTGTGTTGTAGGAGCTCCAATTTAGTTGGATGAGCATAGCAACAATAAAACTCACGTCGAAGTCAAGGATTTGTAAAAGAGAATAAGATGGTAATTCTCTGTCAACTTTACTGGCCATGGTTTATATGGATTAAATATCATTTCTGATAGTGTTTGTTAAGGTGTTTCTGAATGATATTAACATTTGAATCAATGGACTTAGTAAAGTAGATTGACCTCCCCAGAGTTGAAACCATCATCTCATCCACTTAGGGCTTGAGTAGAGCTAAAGTCAGAAGGAAGGGGGTCAATGCAGGTTCAAATGCAGAGGTGGGGATCTTCAATTGATCTCCCATGAGTAAAAAGCCAGTGAATTTAAAGAAAAGGACAAATTCAGAGGCTGATACCAGTAGCCATTTACTTGGCACCAAATCTAAACAAGCACAGTTAGCAAAATTGCTGAAAACTAGAATCAATACATTTGGTGCTGTAAGTTAGAGGTAATCAAACTGAACCATATGACCCAAATTCAATCCATGCCTACTTTCATGAATAAGTTTTATTTAAAAAAAAATCACATTTGTAAAACTTATTTCTTGTGAGTGCTTTTATGATACACTACCAGATGAGTAAAGAGACCATATAGTCAATGGGGCTAAGCATAAATAATTTCTTTTTCTTTTTTTTTTTTTTTGGTACCAGGGATTGAACTCAGGTCCTTGGGCTTTTGAGGCAGGTGGTAGAACCACTGAGCTAAATCTTCGGCCTTATATATAATTTCTTGACTTACAAGAAAAGATTGCTGGCCCTTAACATTAACTGATGTGCAAAGACAAAACATGCAAAGTATCCTTTATTATAGATAAGGACAGCAATGCCATTAAAGATGTGATTACTATTCCTTCTCCCCTCTATGTCTTTTTGAATTCTACTTCTATGGCCCATTGGCAATATTTACTTTATTTGTAAATTGCAAGGTCTCTACATGTTTGATTCAACCTTAATTGTCTGCCTTCCTTACCTGAGGATCTTCCAAGTAGTGTGGAAGATGTTGAGATTAAGACAGTATGGATCCTTTCAAAATCCTGCAATACTAGAAACAAAAATAATAACCATAAGAGAAACAGCTGGGCATGGTGGCACACATCTGTAATCCCAACAATTGAGAGGCTGAAGCAAGAAGATCGCTGTGAGTTTGAAGACAGCCTGGATTTCATAGTGAGTTCAAAGCAGCCTGAACTACATAGTGAGAATCTGTCTCAAAACAAATACAAATGTTAAAAAAAAAAAAACAATAGAAGCACATGCATATTTTCATGTCTCTGTGTTCTAAGCTCTATTCAAAACTCTTTTAACATAAACTACATTGGGAAAATCATGAAATAACTTTATGATTGGTTGATTTTTATCATTCTCACCACTTTCCAGATGGGAACAGAAAGGCACAAAATAGTTCAACAATGGGCCCAAGTTCAGGAAAGCATTAGTGAAAGAACTGGAATAAAATCAGGTATCTGACTCTAAAGTTGCTGCACCCCCAAATGCTACTTGATGAATGTGATAATCTGTAATGATCATTAGTCACTTCTGATAATAGATATGCTTCAGCTAATGGAAAGTAGAATATTTCAGATAAGAAATACTATTTTAAAAAGCACTTAGAATGGACTAAGCACTCAAACTACTGCAATTATTTAAAATAATAATTTAAAGCATGTGGCCAGCGGACACAGGCTTTTGCTACAAAAATAAGCTACTGATTTGACAAAATGTAAAATCCTGATGTCTAGGAAAGAAAAATAAGTCTTAAAATACAGACACATGCAGAAAATTACTATATTCCTATTATGGCTTAGATATAAACTGTCCTGCAAAGACTCATGCATTGAGTGTGTTAATGTAATCAAAGGTTAATTCATTGATGAGTTCATCACTGAATGCACTGTTCAGAGGTGAGATTAGTCATCAGGTGCATGTCTTTGAAATATATATAATTTGTCTGGCTTTCCTACTATCTCTGCTTCCTTGACACCATGAAGTAAGCAGCTTTCCTCATCTATGCCCTTCCCCTGTGATGGAGCCAGTCAACCATGGACTGAAACCTCTGAAACTGTAAGCAAAAGTAAGCCTCTTCCACTTTAAGTCATGTATGTCAGGTATTTTGTCCCAGTAACAGAAAAGTGACTAATACAGACCCTCTTATGAAAATATAGATTAGGGAGAAGCAGATATGGGTGAATGACCAAGCTGTGTGAAATGGGATGGAAAAGTCCCCTCTGCAGACTCATAGATGTATCCTAAACCAACACATTGGGCCTCTCCCTGCCTCAGTCTCTACAGTGATCTTGTCAAGTGTCTTTTTTTCTAAGTCTTAGGTAAAAATAGATGATGCACACATGCATCACTTCCCCTTCAGCTCTCTCAAAATGTATACCAGAGCAGGTATTCAACTTTTCTTTCCAGTATCTGATTGTAATTGATTGACCTCTTGTCATTGAAAAATTACTTTGTTGGCAGTTTCAAGGTACCTTTTATTCCTACTCTTGTGAATATAATTAATGTAATTTGTGCTAAGCAACAAGATAACATATAACTTTCTTCTTGCTCTTCTGAAATTACTAGCTTAGTACTAAGAATAAATGATGTACTTTTAAAATGCCTTCAATTGAAAAGGAAATGTTTTCTAGATGAATTGGATTTTTATTTGTTTTTACTTGTCTGGTCTCTAACATCCTCCATTCCCATTTCATCACTGAATTACAAAACAGAGCAGGAAATGACTCCCTAGGTAATGTTCCAGAACCTACCCCTCCATTCAGAAAGCACTTTATCATAACCACCTTGGAGAGACCCACTCTTTCTTTCATTCTTTTAATAAATATTTATTGAGTGTTTGCCATAAGCCAATGCCTTGTCCAGCCCAAGTGACACAAAGTTGAAAAGACAATGCCTCTTCTTGGGATGAGCTCACTCTCTGGAAGGCAAGAATGATATGAAAAAGAAATGAAATGAATTATGATTATTTATGCAGGGAGACTTTATAAGACTCACAGAACATTTTGCCTCAGGGCATCAAAATTAGTTTCACCAGGGAATTGATATTTAAAGATGTCTAAATGAGGCCATTCCATAAGTTCATCTAAATTTACATTATATAATTTAAACAAAACATAAAATAGCTAAATGTTAAATTTTAAACTTTTAAAATACCCTATTAAAGAAACATTGATTATTTGAATGACAACATCCTTTGTAATGCTGGAAAATAGAACTCCCTGTGAAATGGATTTATTTTCATTAGCCACATGCATAAACTTTTCAGCTGCTATTTGAAATCAGCATTTAGTCACAATTTAACCTTATATTTTATTTGTTGACATGAACCTTGAAGACATAGATTTAATCTGTACCTCTGTCTGAATTGTTTACCTCTGGACTCAGAAACTTTCTTCATTACTATAGCTTTATAAAAAGTCCTAATAGGCACGCCCTACTGAGGTCACCAGTCATCCAGAACATGCCAAATCAGCATGCGCCCTGGTAAGAAGCCACTGGACAACCCCCCCAGCTCCTCTGTACAGCAACCTAGTTCCACACTACAAAGACACAGAGGATACTGGACCACCAGACCATGGTACTGAGTCCCGCAGCTCCTGGCCCAGAGGTGGGGGCTTCTGAGCCACCCTCCAACTGCTCCTGGTCCAGAGGAAGGGGCTTCCCAGCCACCATCCCTCCTGCTGCTCCCAGCCCACAGGAAAGGGCTTTTGGGCCATCATCGCTACCGCTGCTCCTGGCCCCGTCGCACCTCTCCCAGCTCAGAGGAGGTAATCCGTGCAGGCAGCAACAGCACACCCTCTCCCCCATTCAAAATGAGAAAATACATAAATAAGTCACAAAACCAGACTTTCAGATCACCTACAGCAACCCCAAAGGGAAATGAGATGGAACACTCTGATACTCAACCACCTGGACCCACTGAACTGGTAACAAAAGGGAATCTGGAAAAAATGAAATCAGAAATAATTTCTCAGATAACAGGGGAAATTGTGCTCCTAGTGCAAGACATGATTAATAAATCTAGAGAGGAGCTGAGGAATATGATGGAATCCCAATATAGGAAACAAATGGAATCCATCAAACAGATGCAAATAGATTTCCAGGACATGAAAACTCCATTGAAATTCTACACAGCAGAATGAGCCAATGTGAGGACAGAATTTAAAATATAGAAGATAAGATTGCAATTAGTGAACAGGAAAAGAAAAATTGCTTCAAAATTATAAGGGAACATGAGAAATCAATCCAGCAGCTTCTAGACAATGCAAAGAAGAATAACATAAGACTGATCTGAGTCAATGAAGAAACAGGAGAGAGTGGAGATGACATAAAAAATCTCTTCACAGAAATAATGGCAGAAAACTTCCCAAGCAGGGGAAAAGAGCTTGACATACAGATAAGTGAGGCATATAGGACTCCAAATAGCCTTGATCAAAAATGTCTACACATAGGCATAAAATTTTTAAGATTTCAGAAACTCAACAGAAGAAAAACGTTCTACAAGCAGTGAGAGAAAAGAAACAAATCACATACAAAGGAAAGTCCATCAGAATCACAGCAGACTTCTCCACACAAACCATCAAGGCAGGAAGAGCTTGGAGTGACATATTCCAAGCCCTGAAAGAAAACAGCCTCCAACCAAGATTGATGTACCCTGCAAAACTATCTTTCAGAATTGATGGAGAAATAAGATACTTTCATGATAAAGAGCACCTTAGGAAATTTGCGAATACCAAACCAACACTCCAAAGAATTTTACACAATATCTTAGGAACAGACATTGAGGATCACAACCTCAGGAAGCAAAGCAGAATGAAAACATCGGGCATGGAAAGAAATTAAATGTAAAGGGGAAGAATGCAACAAAAAGAAAAAGCCATGGAAATGACAAGTCAATATGTTTCAGTTTGTTAATGGTCTCAATTCACCAATCAAAAAAATAGACTGGCAGAATGAGTCAAGAAGTAAAATCCAACAATATGCTGCATACAAGAAACACACTTAATTCAAAAGGAAACTCATAGACTGAAAGTTAAAGGGTGGAAAACAATACTCCATGTGACAGGAACCTGAAAAAAAGCAAGAGTAGCTATCCTCTTTGCAGATCAAGAAGATTTCAAACCAACAGTGATTAAGAGAGATGAAGAACGACACTACATCCTTGTAAAGGGAACAATCCAAGAGGAAGAGATGACAATCATAAATATCTATGCACCAAACACTAGTGCCCCCAACTATATAAAACAAATACTAATAGACATGAAAAGTCATGTATGCACTAATACAATTGTAGTGGGGGACCTCAACATCCCACTGTCACAAATAGATAGATCAACTAGACTAAAAATAAGTAATGAAATACTAGAACTCAATCGAACTCTTGAACAAATGAACTTAACAGATGTTTACAGAGTCTTCCACCTCACAAAATTAGAATACACATTGTTCTCAGCTGCATATGGGTCATTCTCCAAAATAGACCACATACTCACACATAGAACATGTTCAAGTAAGTGTAAATGAATTGAAGTTATCCCCTCTATATATTATCAGACCACAGTGTGATAAAATTGGGATCTATAGCAAAAGAAACTTGAAAAATTTCATAAACACATGGAAATTGAACAACACACTTCTAAATAACCAATGGGTCACAGAGGAAATAAAAGAAGAAATCAGACAGTTCCTTCAATTAAATGACAATGACAATACACCATATTGGAATCTATGCGACACAAGGAAAGCAGTCTTATGAAGGAAATTCATAGTAGTGAATACGCATATTAGGAAAACAGAACGAGCCCAATTAAACAACCTCATGCTGAACCTCAAACTTCTAGAAAAAGAAGAACAGGAGAATCCCAGAGCTCATACAAGGGAGGAAATTATAAAGATCAGAGGAGAAATCAATGCAATGGAGACTAAGAGAATGATAAAAAAAATCAATGAACCCAGGAGTTGGTTCTTCAAAAGAATAAACATAATTGACAAACCCTTAGCCAAACTTGTCAGAAAAAGGAAAGAAAAGGCCCAAATCCATGCAATTAGGAATGAAAAGGGTGAAATTACAACAGACCCAGAAGAAATCCAGAGGATCATCAATACCTACTTCCAGAACCTATACACCAATAAAATGGAAAACACAGAAGAAATGGACAGATTCCTAGACACATATGAATTACCAAAGTTGAAAGAAGAAGACCTAAAAATTCTGAACAACCTAATATCAAACAATGAAATTGAAAATGTAATTAAAAACTTATCAACTAAGAGAAGCCTGGGCCCTGATGGCTTCACTGCTGAATTCTACAAGACATTTGGAGAGGAACTACTGCCACTACTGTTTAAACTCTTCAGTGAAATTGAAAGGGAAGCAGTGCTCCTAAATTCATTCCTGGAAGCAAGCATCACCTTGATCCCCAAAGCAGAGAAAGACCCAACTGCACAAGAGAAATATAGGCCAATCTCACTAATGAACATAGATGCAAAAATCCTTAATAAGATAATGGCAAATGAAATGCATAAGAAGATCATACACCCTGATCAAGTGGGATTCATCCCAGGGATGCAGGGGTGGTTCAATATATGCAAATAAAACAATGTAATACACTATATCAATAGAGCCAAGGACAAAAACCATATGATTATCTCCATAGATGCAGAAAAAGCATTTGACAAAATCCAAAATGCATTTATGAGAAAAACCCTACAAAAAATTGAAATAGATGGTCTCTACCTCAAACTGATAGAAGCCATCTATGAAAAATCAACAGCCAATATCATACTAAATGGTCAAAAACTGAAACCCTTCACACTAAAATCAGGAAGAAGACAAGGATGTCCACTATCACCACTCTTGTTCAATATAGTTCTGGAAACATTAGCCACCACAATTAGACAAGAGAAATAAATAAAAGGAATAAAGATAGGAAATGAAAAAGTCAAATTGTCATTATTTGCTGATGACATGATACTCTATATAGAAGACCCCAAGAACTCCACCAAAACTCTTCTAGACTTAATTACCAAATTCAGTTAAGTAGCTGGTTACAAGGTCAACACACAAAAATCAATAGCTTTCCTCTACACCAATGAAAGACTCCCTGAGAGAGAAATAGGGAAAATAATTCCTTTCACAATAACATCCCCAAACTGGAATACCTAGGAATAGACCTAACAAAAAAAATCAAACACCTCTTCTCTGAAAACCATAGCACTCTGAAAAGAGAGATTGAAGATGATATCAGAAAATGGACAGACATCCCCTGCTTCTGGGTAGGAAGGATTAATATAGTGAAAATGGCCATACTTCCAAAACTGCTATATAGATTTAATGCAATTCCAATTGAGATCCCAGCAGCATACTTCATGGACCTTGAGAAAACAATCCAAAAATTCATTTGGAACAAGAAGAGACCCAGAATAGCAAAAGCAATTCTAGGTAACAGAGACATGGCAGGGGGTATCACAATCCATAACCTGCAACTCTACTACAAAGCTACTGTGATAAAAACAGCATGGTGCTGGCAAAAAAACAGACCTGAGGACCAGGAGAACATATTAGAAGATGTGGATATAACGCCAGACACACTCAGCCATCTCATCTTTGATATAGGAGCCAAACACCCTCACTGGAGGAAAGATAGCCTCTTTAATAAACCGTGCTGGAAAAATTGGACTTCAACTTGCCAAAGATTAAAACTAGCCCTATATCTCTCAACATGCACTGAACTAAAATCAAAATTAATTAAAGGTCTAAATATTAAAATAGAAACTCTGAACCAGTTGGAACAGAGGTTAGGTAGAACCCTTGAAGACATCGGTGTAGGAAAAGATTTTATGAACAAAACCTCAGTTGCCCATGAACTAGCACAAACAATAAACAAGTGGGATCTCTTCTCATTAAAAGGCTTCTGCACAGCAAGAGAAACCACCAGCAGTGTGAAGAGACAACCCACAATGTGGGAAAAAATCTTCACCTGCTCTTCCTCAGACAAAGGTCTACTATCTGGAATCTATAAAGAACTTAAAAAGATCAGACCTCCCAAATTTAAAGACCCAATCAGAAAATGGACATCTGAAATGAACAGACATTTCTCAGACAAAGAAGTAGAAATAGCAAATAAATACATGAAAAAATGTTCAACATCACTGGTCATTTGAGAGATACAAATGACAACAATTCTGAGATTCCACTTCACTCCAGAAAGAATGGCTGCTACCATGAAATCAACCAATAACAAATGCTGGCGGGGCTGTGGGGAAAGAGGAATCCTGCTCCACTGCTGGTGGGAGTGTAGACTGGTGCAAGCACTGTGGAAATCAGTATGGAGATACCTCAAAGAACTAGGAGTGGAATTCCCATTTGACCCTGTTATTCCACTGCTGGGGATCTTCCCCAAAGAATTAAAAAAATCATACCACAGTGATATATGTGCACCCATGTTCACAGCAGCACAATTTGTGATAGCTAAAACTTGGAACCAGCCCAAATGCCCATCAACTGGAGACTGGATAAAGAAAATGTGGTTTTTTTAAATAAAATGGAGTACTACTCAGCCATAAAAAATGAAAAATTAGAGACATTTATAGCTAAGTGGATGCACATTGAGGCAATACTCTTAAGTGAAATAAATAGGACACACATGTATAAATACCAAATAGTTTCTCTGGTGTGAGAAACTGAAAGTGTAAATAAGGCCTAAAATGTATAATAGTTAATGTGAAATAGGAAGAAAAGAGGCAAAGGGGAAGGAAGTGGTAGGGCTACGGGAGAGGATAGAAGGGAACGTTATTAATATGAGAAAATGGAAAAAGAGGAACAAAATCTTTGTAAATAGGGAGGACTGGAGGTGTTGAAAGGAGGGCTGGGCCAGGGTGAAAAATAAGAACCAAGAGAGACTATGTAAAGGTGCAAATTTCCAATGATGAATGTCATTATATTGTATACCTAAAATGTACCAATGATTAAAATGAATAATCCGTAATGCAAAATAGGAAGAAAAGGTCCAAAGGGGTTGGGGTAGTCGGCGGGGCAGGGGCAGGGGATGGGAAAGAAGGAAAAGGAAAAATGATGAGAAATGGAAAAAATGGAAATAAAGTTTTTGTAAATAGGGAAGGGTGGAGGGGGTGAAGGCAGGGCTAGAAATGGGGATAAAATAAAAACCAAGATGCATTATATAAAGGTACAATTCCCAATGAGAAATGTAATTGTGCTGTATACCTAAAATGTAGCAATAAAGGAATTTAACCAGAAAAAAAAAAGTCCTAATATCTGTAAAGCAAATCCCTCCCCTTAATAAATTCTTGGCTATTCTAGGCCCTTTGCTTGTCTGAATATATTTTGCATTCATAGTATCAAATCATTTGAGGAAAGAGTCAACACAGTGTAATTGCAGCCTACAGGTTGTGAAAAAATATTTTCAAAGCCTATATTTGATAAGGGGTTAATATCCAAAATTATAGAGAAGACATACAGCTCACTAGAGCATAAACAAACAGCATGATTATGTTAATCAGCTCTCTATCACTATAATGAAAATCTTGCGAAAATTCGTTCATAAAGATAAAGGTGTTGTAAAGATAAAAGTGTTCATGATTCTGCAGGTTCAGGTCCAAGATCCAGTGACCCTAACTTTCTGCCTCTAGTGACAGAATTATGTCATTGTAAGTGGATTTAGTGAGCGTGCTGCTCACTTCCAACTACAAGGGTAAATAAAGACCAAAATGAATGATAGATTTTGGAGAATAGGAAGAAAAAGTTCAAATGGGAAGGGGAACAAGGCAGGGGGGAAGGGGAAAGGAAGGAAGGGAAAAGAAAAAATAAGAGAAGAAAAAAATTTGAAAACACCTTTTGTAAATGGGAAATGGAAGAAGAGTTAAAGTGAGGGGAATGCTGTGGAAAAAAAGAATAATCAAGATATATTATGTAGAGGTACAAATTCCCTATGATGAATGTGATTATTATATACATAAAAGTGTACCAATCAAATTAACTTACAAAAAAAATATCTACTCACTTCATGATCCAAGAAGCAGAAAAAGGACAGGCCAATGTTGTTCAATCCACTTGAATGTTGGCCCCCCAATTACTTATGGACATCCCACAAGGCCTGGTCTTCCAAGGGTACTATGGTACTTCTCAATATCACCACTCAGGGGACCAGCTTTTAACACATGGACCTTGGGAACACTCATCCAAACTGTACCACCAACTTGAAAGCATGTAAAAATTATTCATAATAGCTAATATATGGAATCACTCCAGGTGCCTTTCAATGGATAAATTAAGAAAGAAATACAGAATATATACACAAGGGCACATAAGTCATGAAAAGTATAAAACCTTTTCATTTGTAGGAAAATGTATGGAACTAGAGATAATCATGTTAAACAAGATAAGCCAGACATGGAAAGATAAATGTCACATTTTCTCTCATAGGTATAAACCAAAAAAGAATGAAAGGAGGAAAGGAAGGAAGGAAGGAAGGAAGGAAGGAAGGAAGGAAGGAAAAGAAATAAAGAAAGTGCTAATGGGGTCTAGAAAGGGGTTCAAGGGAAGGGAGGAGAAAGGGGTATTGGAGAAAAAGTAGAAGGATGATTGATGGACATGAAAAACAATGCATGGAAAATGTTGGTACACAGTGAGGGTGAGTATTTTGAGTGGGATTAATTGCAATATATATTTTACTATAATAATATTTTCAAATGTAAATATTTGCTACAGTTCTGAACATACCTTGTATGTATATCCTATTGCATCATGTTAAATACACAATAAAATTTACTTTTTTAATAGAAAAGACTACCAAATTGTTTAATGTTGAATTGAGTAAGTTTGGTTAGAATGTATATTATTGCAATACTTCTCCATGAAATAATCTATATTTCCATTTATTTAGATGTCTTAAAATATCTTAGTGCAATGTTATTCCCTACTCTCCTCTCCTCTGTAGAATTCCTAAAATTACCTCAAGACACTAGAAATTCTGTAATTACCTTTGCTCACCCCATCTACCAATTCCCATTTCCAGCAAATGCCAGACTCCAGGCAGGTCCAGTGCCCTGTTGCTTCCCTCTGAAGACTTCCTGTTAAGTTCTAGCCCATAGTGGAGCCTCTCGTGCTCTTTTCCCATTCCATGTCCATTGTTGCTTTACTTCAGTGAGATTTATCATGAGTCCTTGTCACTATTCCCGTCATTTCTGGTAAACATGGTCTCTGCATAAGAGCTCATCACCACTTTTGCCTTTGTTAATTTCCCAGAAGTTTGAGTAAAGGACTGATATACCTAGTTATTTCTGAAAAGAATAAAAGGTTCAACAAAGAGTTCTTTATATGAAACACCTCTCACTTTTAGTCAATCTCACTTCCAAATGGATCATGAGGAATGATATTTCTCCTTTCTCACTTTTAGTTTGTCTCCAAGCATAGTCAACATGACTTTGTTCAGGTGGAAGAAAAACAATCTATCACTGGGTATCAAACTATTTGCTTTTCAAATTGGGTATCTTAGAATAATAAATCATAAAAGAAAGGCCATGAATCAAAAGCTTCACCTGAACACATACTGTGTTTTTTTCTCTGTAGAGCCCAAAATGACTGCTATTTTAGAATGAATCATCAGATAATCAGCACAAAAGGCCTCATTTAAGTTCATTATTCATAGCAAATGTCTGGCTTGGAGCCTTGATACACTTCAGAACTTTGGTTTACAGAGATAATAAAAACATCCAAAGATATGTCCGACTAACACGAGTGTTCTTGTCTCTGTTCAGATGAGAGGAGTCCTTGCGAACTGGACTCAGCCTCACCCTCAGTGCACACCCTGACCAAGCTAATTTCCTTGTCCACAGCACCATGCAGGGCCACATCCTGTGCTTCTGACTAAAGAGCGTGGCTCCACACCCAGTTGCTTTTAGTCACCTCTTTGCCAAATCAAAGAGTACACAGGCTTCCAAAGGTAAGGGAACACATTTATCTCACCCCATGTTCTTTCAGCACCAATTATTAAAGGAAGACCTGTTCTATCTGCAGTAGTTTGCTTAGTGCTGAGAGAGCACAGGGTGAACCAGAGCAGACCTCAGCCTGGAGGCAGCAGTAAGTGAAGGTGACACGGAAGAGGAAGGACAATGCTTTTCACAGGGATAGTGAATCAAAGACAGAAGACATCATCAAGCAGCACAGGGGCTTGCTGCCTTCCCTGTGCTTGAGCAGATCCCCTGAGCAATATGGAAAGGTGACAGGAAATGCTGTGGAAGTGAGGTACTGGGGACCTCAGGCGAGCTCAGCAACTGAGAACAAGACATGGCTCTCCTCCAAGACACTGTCCCTTAGTGAAGGAGAAGGTTTTTGGAAACCATTTCCAATTTTACCTCAAGAATCAACTTTGTATGGTTCTGTGACCCTGCATCATAAGACCAACTACTGTAGTGAACATGGAACCTCTGGGAGTTATGTTACCCATATTAATTCTACATTAAATAAATCATGGCTATGATGGACAACATATCAAATGCCATCCCTAAACCTTGGATATCATTTAAAATAATCAAATTACATTTGGATTCAAAAACTGAGGGGTATACTATTCTTGGGCTTTGTAAAAGAACCATAAACAACAAAAAATATACAAATTTTTAATAAATTTCATTACCTTAACATAAGAGCTATTAGCTTAACATGCATTATATTTTTAATATAAAATATTTGATTTTTTTAATTGAGAAGGATTTGCTTAGAAAGATGAAAATATTGGTGATTTAACATTTCTTTTTGAGGGATGTCTACATTTTATGCAATAGCTGTGTAATACTTTAACAATGATAAGAAATTTTAAATTTAATTTATTTTGAAATGAATATTTTGGTGGGGAGTGGTCTGAATCTGTCTAATACACCAGGAAACTGACAGTGCATGAACTACCATCACCCAGGCCTAGTTTGAAACCAGTAGGCCTTCAGCTATTATTCCATCTTCACCTGCTCTCTGAAGATGTGAAATCTCTGACTTCTGCCATCTGGACTTGCTATCCCCTCATCAGAGTGGAAAGTCTACCTACGTCTAGGGCCCACAGTCCATGCACATCAGTGTGACTCTAGAAACAATACCACCTCCCTTTCCCTCCTCTTCCCACATATCTGCTCCAATCATCCTCTCCCTCAAAACCATCTTTTTTCTATGAAACACTCCCTCATCTTGGTGTCTGCTCCTTTCTGTCCCCCAAATTTTCTCTGTATAACACTGCAGCTCATTGACCAACAAACATTTCTCAGCTTTTAATTTATTTTCTCATTACTTTAACTTGTAAAGAGAAAGATAGCTCTAGGGTCACCTTTGCTAGTCATTGCTGTTTTCAGATCAGTATTCCTCCAATAGAGTTTTAGAAATGTGTCCCTTTAAGGCTCATAACATTTAGTCCTATCATCCTCTTCTACTCTCTGTTATCATTTATCACGCTTCTGATAACTTCCCATTCATCAAAAACTTCAGTGCAGTATCTGGGCTGTGCTTACCCCCCAGTACAAACCCTCATGTCATTAGCAACATTAGCATCCCTTTTCCTGAATCATCCCCACTCCCCACTCTGCACTTGCCACATTGTCAAGGTCAGTCCCCCCACCATGGTTGGCTGTCTCATTCATCATAACTGCCTCACCTCCCAAATTCTAATTCAAACATCTCAGTTCCATCACAGCCCTTTTCTTCATCCAGCCAGCTTCTTTTGTGGCTACTATGACATACCTTGAAAAATCTTTGAGGATTAGCCTGAGAAGCACTTTTGCTTTCCCTCCAGTATCTAGTTTTCTAGTCTTTCTTGATGACAGGAAACTTGAATGTTGTCTTTGCATATGGTCAAATGGCATAAATACCAAATTTTTCAACATGTCCTCCAGTGAGTAGTGACCACATGAGCACAGTGTGCAATTTCAGAAAGCATATTTGGAGAAAGAGTAGATGCTGCTCTCATTCTTCCTTTTCCTACCTCAGGAAAATGTACCCATCCTGGCTGCAATCCAGAAATCCTCCCCTTTATCAAGCAATGAGTGTGGGATGAAGCAGCATACAGCAGATGAACCAGATAAGATACTACAAAGCTTCCTAGCAATCAAAGAGGTACTAACTCCAAACTTAGTGATTGTTCAGAGACCAAAGATTTTCCTTCCTTAAGCTACTTTTACTGTTATCATGGATTTGTTGTTGTCTTTTGCTTTTTTTTTTTGATTACTCACAGTTGGATCTAATTTAGTTAATACACTAATCACTCACTCTTTCTCTGCTTGTATCCCAGCATCTGATCTCTTGTGCTCACAGGGGGCAAATAACACAGATGATGACATTTGCTGTAAATTTATGATACAGTTTCAAATGATCCTTCAGCACTACTGATCGCATTTCTCTTACCTGCTTCCTCTACCACCTTCCAGGGTGATTGTAAGTAAGCCTTTTCTACTCCTTTGCTGTCCGCGCACTTTTCTCAACTTTCTGTTTCATTAATAAAATACAATCTATTAAGCAAGAACTTCTTCACTTTCCAGATGCCAAACACATGTCCTATCTATGAATTTTCCATTTAAAATTAATTTCTCCAATTAACTTCTCCAGAATAATTGCAGTGTTGAGTATTCTCTTTTTCACATTCATACTGTCTTTCTTTTTGGTCACTGGTTCAACTCTAGGAGGACGTGTTCACAGGTTGTCTAAATGATAAATACTCCCTCTGGCTTTCTCTGTCTTCTTTATTTTTTCTTCTTTTTATTTTCATTTTTATTGGTACATATTTGCAGGACATAATGATTATATTCATCATGGGAAGGTGGAATATGTACATACAACATTTTAATCATTTTTTTCATCTTCCTCTCTCCTCGTTCCCACCTCTCTCCATTCCACACTCTAGATCCTATCCATTGTTTTTGTGTTTTATACGATTATGGGTACTGTTGTTTTATATATTCAAGCTTTTCTTTTTAATAAAGAAATCATTCTTACTCAAATGCCCACCCCAATTGCTACAATTTTTCTTTCCTCTCCTCTTCCTGTCTCCTTCAGTTTGGAGTAAAGTTCCTCAAATGAGCTGTCTACTCTTGCACACTTATTTCTCACTTTCCTCTCACATGTCCACTTACTAATGTGGGATCTTATCCATTATCCTTCTAAAACAACTCTTACCAATGACAACGTGAACAACACTTATTTTTCAATACTCATCTTACTTGACTTCCTGGTATTAGATATTGATGACATCGTTGTCCTTTTTTGTCTCTTAGTTTTTGTGAACCAACATTATTTTGTTTTTTCTTCTACATATTTTGGCAATTTCTTTCTTCTTTTTTGTTTATTTGTGCTCATCTATGAATCATTAAACATTAGAGTTTCTCAAGAATAATACCTAATCTTTCTTTTTTTTTCATTCCATATTCCCTTCATAGGGAATTTCATGCAAAACCACAGACTAAATTACTATCAAATACACATAGTTCATAACTGCATGTACCTAGCTTAAACCTCTCCTTGGATTTCCAGAATGCATTTATGTAGATATAATTATTATTCTCTTAGGGAAAACCATGAATGTGTTAGACACTACCTATATATGTATTATCTAACATTTTATTGTGTGTCCAACTGCATATTTTCTATTTTCTATCAGACATATTAGAATCAAAAGTATTTCAAATTCTATGTGTGCAAAACAAAACACATTTCCTTCTTCTACAAGTGAATACGGCTTTCTTCCAAATCCTTTCTTTTACCAAGAGCTATCATTTACCATCTAGCTGTATGTCAAAACATGGTGATTTCCTTTAGTAAAGTTTGCTTTTAGTTTGCTCACCAAAAATATTACAAATCCCTCTAGGTATCTCTACCACACTTTTGCCTCCTTTCCTTGTCATTGCCTTCTCTTGCCTAAATTATGGCAATAGTGTCCTAAATATTTCCCTTCAACACTCTACTTCTACTTCCAACTTTGTAGCCAAAGTGACCTTTTGACAATAAAAATGTATTTGTGTTATTCTCCTTCATGGTGTACACAACTAGTAATAACTCCATGGTCTTAGGGTATAAGCATATGCAACTTCACAGGCTTCAGTTCCTCCCGTTTCCTCTTGCCCTGTGGTTGTCCTCACAATCGAGCCTGCCCACTGCCATTAAGAAAACTTTTGGCTCAGGATGTAGCATAGTGCTTCATTGTTCGTCTAGTGCTTATGGAGCTGTTGGTTCAATTTCCACTACTAAGAAGATAAATAAAGAAATAATTTTCCCAGATAGTGGAGCACATCTGTAATCCAGAAAGGCTGAGGCAGGAGAATCACAAGTTTGAGGCTAGCCTGGGCAACTTAATGAGTCCAAGGTTGGTTGTACTACATAGCAAGATGATGCCACAACAAAAACAAAACAAAATAAACCACTTTCTGTGTGTTCCTTTATGACTAAGTGGTGCCTCATTGGGCAGGTAGTCCTGCAAACCTATCCTCTTACTCTGTGCACTTAT
Organism: Heterocephalus glaber; assembly: GCF_053883595.1. Taxonomy (NCBI): domain Eukaryota; kingdom Metazoa; phylum Chordata; class Mammalia; order Rodentia; family Bathyergidae; genus Heterocephalus; species Heterocephalus glaber. Next base: position 36,632,734 of record NW_028258308.1, read on the forward strand.
TTTTATCTCAACTCCACATCTATTTATAAGATGACATGATTCATGGGTACCTTTTCCAATATCAATATCCAAAAAATTAATATCCATAATGCATTTTTGTACCGAGATGATAACAACATTGTTAAGTATCTTGTAGTCTTCAATAAAATTACATTTAATGAAAGAATGAAAGCCTGAATTAAGTTATCTTCCAAAAAGATTCTCTAGGAAATTTGTAACTATCTTGGTTTGTTCCCTTTTAATTTTTTCCTCCATGAAATCTCTTATAGTAAGCAGAGCCTGAAAAACTTGTTATGGACTTTAAAGTTGAAACTAAATCTGAATAACATTCATTTAAAAGAAGATAGTAGGATAAAAATATTTGATGGTTCCTTAATTATGTGTATGTGGACAGTAGAAGTTTATTCTCTTTTTCTTTATTTTTCTAACCTTTCTCCTCAACATCAAAAGCAGTTTTTCTTAAAAGAGAAAATGACTCCAGGGGGATAGTCAAATAGTGTTTGTGTGAGTAGAGTGAGAAAAGCATTGAAGACTCTTTATATGTGGCAATCTTGAGAGCCTGTGGCTAGGATTTTCAAGCTCTTAAAATGAATACATGGAGGACAACACTGTTGGAGCCCCATCCAGTCCCTTAGCCAGCCGTGACCCCAGTCAGCATGGTGCTGAGGAAGAATTTCATGAAGGACAGCACATTTCTTAGCACCTAGCACCAGGGGAGCCAAGAAACAACACTACTGAGCTCTCTACATTATTAATTGCCAGGTGAGTGGTCAACACAAGAAGTGCTAATTTTGGCTGAGAAGCACTCATTAAGAACGAAGGGATTTCAGGATTTACATATGTGAAGCACTAGATCTGGGCTTTGACGGACTGAGCTTTGTCAGGTTGAGAGAAATAGAACTCTGTACAAAGGAGAAACAGTGAGGGACACAGGTCTAATGAATAGAATATTTTTAAGGGGCAATGAGTAAGCAAGTCTAGCTAGATTTGTAAATGTGTGTGTGAGAAAATTAGGGTTAAAGTTTGAATTATCATGTGTATAAAATACATATATAGTAAATATTTGACCAAAGATATTTTAAGGATATGAACTTGCTTGAAGTCATTCTGGAAAGATGAAGAAGACCTTGGAATATGGACACAGACAGAACAGCAAGAATTTCACCAGGCATTCCACTGATCTATGCTAAATCAATTGAATGGGAGGAGTAACTAATATATATTAACTATTATATATCAGTGTAAGTAGATATTTTGCATATACTATGCCATTTAAACTTTAGAAAATGTTAAAAATTAATTACTACCACTATTTTATCACAAGGAAATGACTATTTAGATTTAGTTGTAAAATGTGACTAGTAAAGTATAGAAGAATGATTTAAACCCGACTGTGTATCATTACAAAATCTGTGTTCTTATTCAGTGTAGCACATCTTTAGTACTGGAAATGTAAAGAGAAATATATTATGAAATGTAACTTGGAAAGGTTTGTTAAGTGTTTGAAAGTTAGTCAAAAGTGAAAGTAGAGCTGATAGGTAATTTTAAGCAATGTTTTAAGCCTTATTGACTAAGAAACTGGAAAATCTTTTTTTAATTTTATCAACTATGAAATAATTAGTTGAATTTTAAACATGTTGGGCAGGGTACAATAGGGGCCATCTCAATAAGTATGTGGGATCCATGTAGCTGGTGCTCAGGATAGATAAAATATTAGAGGTATTAAATTAAGAGTTCTGTCTAGTGGCATCCATTATGATTTTGCCTCATTTCCCCAATGCCCACCTCTTTGATAAGATAATGAATGAAATTATCACTTACTGACTCACCTGGTTCAGGACACAGAGCTCTTAAATCGCCTCCTGACCAGGTACTGGGACTAGTACCCACAAGTGTTCAGCACTGAGCTGAACTGTTTCCTGATTCTATTGTAATAGGGTGCTTCTGGGTCCTGCTTTGTTTCTGAAAATAATTTTCTTCTTTCTGTCCTGGTCCAGTAACTGGGATAGATTTTGTTATGTGAGCTTAATCCACTATTGTAATTGGTTCTAGGATCCCCATGCTTTCTTTGATCATTCATTTCTCATTATTCTGCCCATTTGGGGTCCATAACCAGCACTATGCTCAAACAAGTAGACTCTGATCTTGATGTGTGCTGTCAGCCTCACTTGCCCAAACCTTACTGTCAGCAGTTTTGCTTTTCCTATGAAGAACCATCTATTCCATTTGTATTACCATCTCACATTCTAAATTAGCTCCAGTTTAAACAACACAGCAATACCAATTACTGTACCAATAAATGAAACTAAACTTTCTCTTGAGTCCACCTCCAATTTTATTCTTTTAAAATATTCATTTGGTGGAAAAATATTGGTAACTGAAATTTTGACCTAGGGCAGTTGACAGTTTGATCCCACTCATTGACTAAACTAGTCTCAAGAGTAGACTAAAGTCTTTTACTTTGAAATGGGCACTGGGTGGAGAGTCAAGCTGGGAAATGTTATAATTGAATTATGAAGGTGGGAAATGGACACCAAACTCCCAGTATTCTCCCGACACAGTTTCAATTAGTTTGGTATCAAGAGACATTGCTATCATTCAGATATTGTAAAAATTCAGGCACCAACATACATGGTCCAGAATCATCCCTGACTACCTTTGACCATGAGTGGACAACTGCTTTGTGGTGGTACACTGCAGCCAGGACTTGGATGAATATGGATCACACCACTGGACTTTTGGAACTATTAGCATGTGAATTGAACAGGTCATTTCATTAACCTTGAATAACATTGTTTCACATTTTATACAATTGAAATTTTTGGATTCAGTGCATTGGATTATAGTAGAGTTTCCTGAAACCATGCTCTGTTTCCATTACTCTTTGACCCATTGTCGTCTTTTACTCTGTCCCACCTCACTGAAACTGCTTTTGTCAAGGTCATCAGTGATAACCATAGTGCTAAGTTGAATTCACATATTATTTGTCTTTGCAGTATTTTACTTGATCTGCATCCAATACACTTGACCACAAAGTCCTTTTTCTAACACATTCGTATCTTATCTTCCATACTAATACTCTATTTATTTTCTTCTTACCTTTAGATCTATTCATTCTTAAATTTTTTTGTTTTTACTGTCTCTGTTTCTTCCATTTGATCTCTGAATGCTGGAGCCCTTCAAGGATCTACCCTAAATACTCCACTCTATTTGGATAACCTCATTAACATCAATGGACTTAAATAGAATATATACTCTTATTATTCTCAAGTGTAAAATTTTAGTATAGAATTTTATTTTATGATTATATATGCAATAACCACCTGCACTTTATTTTCTCATAGACATCTCAATTTTACAAAAACAAAGTTATCTGGTAGCCAGTCCTATTTTCCCAGTCTTTCACTACCTATCTCCAGAAGCCTGTCCTATTTTTACATTTTTCATCTTGGTATTATCAAGAGTAAATAATGGATTCTTTTCACTGCCCACTATTCAGTCTGTGTTCATATCCTGTTTAATCACATGTATACATTGTATTTCAGTCATCCACTTCCTCTATTTTGGAAATTATCCACTTAGCCCAGCATCATCTCATTTGTGGATGATTGCAAATGACTACTGACTAATCTCTCAGTGACTCACTTCCCTTCAATCTTTTTGCCACATACTATCAAAAGAGATTCTCTTAGAAAGGTAAGTAAAATAATGATCAAAACCTTTGTATGGTTTCTCTTTCAACTCAAAAGAAATTGCAATTGGTTGTTTATTCCTACAGGGTAGACTAAGAGATGGCCCACCATTCCCATTTCTCATTGAATGCCAGCACCACACATCTCTGAAGTCTTCTGACACGAAAGTCCTTTGTCACTGTAGAACTTTTGGTTTTTTCTCTATGGAATCATTTCTTGCAATGTCTGTAGGTCTGACCTAAATGTGTCATCCCCAAAGAAACCTTCCTTGTTCATATTAAATAAAGTTGGTCATTCCAAGGATTTTCTATTTCAACACTTTGTGTTTCCTTCATAACATTTAGCATCATATGAGTTTCTAGTTGCTTATTTATTTGAATGCATAGATTAAAACTGTTATCTCTTACTGTATCCTTAACACTACAATAAATGCCCTTTCTATAAATGAACTGGCAAAATTATATTGTAGGAGGAAAAATAGGGAGTAATACTATTACAGAAAAAAAGTGAGAGGGCATTTTAAAGAAGGGAATTTTGATATTTGGTGATTTCTTTGCAGCATATAAAGGAAATCAGACTCAGGGTTAAGAGATGATCAAGAAAATATATAAATTACAATTCACTTGGAGCGGTTCTGCCAATATTATTTATTCATAGGACTTAAGAAGGGGAAGTATCATGTAATGTCATTGAACTTGACTCATACATACCTAATTTTTGTTTGTTTCTAAGAAACAATACATTGGAATGATTAGATAAAATGATCTTAAGAGTTCATTCACAATAGTTGTATAATGTAACCCAAGGTACTTAACATCTTCAGAGCTGAAAGTGTTCTCCATTATTGAGTAGAGATGATAACAGCATTACTCATGGTTTGGATCTAGATGTCCCCCAAAAGCCTCATGTGGTCATAGGCTTCATCTATAGTGTGTGGAGCTGGAATTGATTCGTAATCCAATGTTAGGCTTCAGGGTACTAGGATTAAGGGTGTGAGTGCTACCCACTCTGTGTAGTCTGAATAAGATAAATGGGGCAGGGAGAAGCTGTTAAGTTTCCCTTGTTGCCTTTGCTACGTTGTGCACACCATATTGTTTCTCCTCTGTTATGCTTGTTTGCCATCCCAGCCCCAGAGCCGGCCAAGTATAGACTGAAAACTCTATGAACCAAAACCCAAATAAATCCCTTTTTTTTTAACTTTGGGTGTTAGGTATTTTGTCTGAGCAATAAGATAAAAGTAACTAACACAGCATCTGTCTCTTAGTCATGTTGTAAAGAATAAATGAAATGGCACATATATTTAATTTAGTGTCTAGCACATGTTAAGCAATCAATAAAAGGTTTTTTTTCAATAAATGTTAACTGTTAGCCACTTGTACTACATTTATAATAAAAGGGAAACTTGGAATTAATCTCTTTGCCAGGTGAAATACTCAACCTCAGTTAAAGCCAATCTAATCTGACTCTCTCATTATCAGCTCCCGTACTGTTAAACTGGTGAGCATCACAACCCCAGAGAAAGATTTGTACCTCCAGACATTCATTTGAATCAAGGTGGGGTGAGACCCAGGAATATGTGTTTATACTGAATACTCTGTTATGATTTACAAAAAAGGTGATCTATGATTTCATTTAGGGGGAAGTTGACATAATATAAAGCTATTTCCATTTGTGTGTGTGTGTGTGTGTGTGTTTGTGTGTGTGTGCTTGTGGTTTGCAGGTTGAAATCAAGAGCAAATAGGGAGGAGACTTGTTAAAGACAAACTTAAAAAGAAATGCATTATAAGAGAACTCTGGGGTACCATACAATAGGAAAACCCACTGGAGAAAATTAGTGAGCATCAGGACATTAGAGCTTTTGCAGTGCATATCACAATGCTCTTTCTCTCTTGCCATTTTCATTCACTCATTCCTCTTTTTACTCATATTTGGTTGGGAGAGAAATATTAGTAACACCATCATTAAACTCACAGAACACTCTCTTGATATCTGAAAGGCAGCTGAAGGAATTTTATTCTTTTGTTGAGATTAACTCTGTTCCATAGGTTCCTAGTCCTGGTAACAGCAGTTATATGAACTATGAATATACTGGGTGGCAAATGGACCTTGATAACATCCCATACATCTACTTAATTATTTTATCAATGAAATTGATATTTTACCATTTCTTTTTCTGCACTATTAGCAGTTAGATTCAGTAAGTGACCATGAGTAAACAATTTTATGATATAGCAGTTTTTAATATAAAACATAATACTTCTCACATGAAAGCTGTCAAAAATTATGTCTTTTGACATATGAACTAATGTATTCTCTTCTCAAGGTCATTTGCTTGTAATCATCTGCATAGCAACTTAATTTTACCCTAAAGGTTGTATGTCATTTTTAGGGATTGCTTTTATTTAAAAAAAATAAGATTTGAAGATTATTTCTCTATGTGTTTAAGTGTCAAAATAGCATGCATTAATTTAAAATAAGAATGATATAAGGGAATTCTCTGTTCAACAACTCTGTCCTAAGAAATGAGACACACTCTCTGATACTCTTTCAGTTGTCTATTTTTACAAAGGTTTGTGCAGGTGACACAAGCAACCCATCAAATTCTAATCTTCCATTTTCCAATAAATTTCTGCCATTTCTTTTGAGTTGGATAGTAATGAATGCTCTCTTTGTAAATGTAGTAGAATATGCATACTTGGTAAAGACGAAGTTTCCTGTATTCTGCTCATATCAAATCTTTCTTCAGTTGTTGCTGTTTAGCTACCAGTATAATTGTAGATAATTTGCTGTGTCTGCATTCCACAGAATAAAATATAATTCAGTTGAGGCAATCGCTAGCTTTCCTTATTTACCTCACTAGAGAGTTAACAATAAATTGAGAAAAGGCCAATCAGGTGAACGTACTTCAAAAAAGATGTACACTGAGCAGTATCACCTTTGTTGCTTATATAATAACTATTGTAAGACTCAAGTCTCTCAAATATTTATACCCAAATTATCTTTTTAAGCAATTTTATTGGTACACTTAAGGATACAATCAATATAATGACATTCATCATTGGAGATTTGAAACTTTACATACTCCATTTGGTTCTTATTTTTTCTCCATTCCCCTACCCTCCCTTCAACAACTCCAGCCCTCCCTAACTACAAAGATTTTGTTTCCATTTTTTTTCTTTTTCTTATATTAACTCTATTCCCTTCTTTCCTTTCCCCTACCCCTCCCACTTCTCCTTCCTCTTTGCCCCTTTTCTTCCTATTTCACACTATCTATTATACCTTTTAATCCTTATTTACACTTTCAGTTTCTCACACTAGAGAAACTATCCAGTATTTACACATGTGTGTCTTATTTATTTCACATAAGAGTATCACCTCAATGTGCATCCATTTAGCTATAGATGTCTCTAATTTCTCATTCTTTATGGCTGAGTAATACTCTATTTTATTAAAAAAACACATTTTCTTTATCCAGTCTCCAATTGATGGGAAATTGGGTTGCTTCCAAGTTTTACCTATCACTAATCATGCTGCTATGAACATGGGTACACATGTTTCACTGTCGTATGATTCTTTCACTTCTTTGGGGAAGATACCTAGCAGGGGAATAGCTGAATCAAATGGGACCTATAATCCTACTTCTTTGAGGTGTCTCCATACTGCTTTCCACAATGGTTGCACCGGCCTACACTCCCACCAGCAGTGGAATAAGGTTCCTCTTTCCCCACAGCCCCACAAGCATTTGTTTTTGGTTGATTTCATGATAGCAGCCATTCTTTCTGGAGTGAGGTGAAATCTCAGCCTTGTTTTCATTTGCATCTCTCCAATGACCCGTGATGTTAAACATTTTTTCACATGTTTATTTGGTATTTCTACTTCTTTGTCTGAGACATGTCTGTTCATTTCAGATGCTCATTTTTGGATAGGGTCTTTAGATTTGGGATGTCTGATTTTTTTAAGTTCTTTATAGAATCTAGATAATAGACCTTTGTCTGAGGGACAGCTGGTGGAAATCTTTTCCCACATTGTGTGTTGTCTCTTCACAGTGTTGGTGGTTTCTCTTGCTGTGCAGAAGCTTTTTAATAAGAAGAGATCCACTTGTTGATTGTTTATGCTAGTTCAAAGGCAACTGAAGTTTTGTTCATAAAATCTTTTCTTACACCAATGTCTTCAAGAGTTCTAGCTAACATCTCTTCCAGCCAGTTTAGTGTTTCTGTTTTAATATTTAGATCCTTAATCCATTTCAATTGTAGTTTAGTGTGTGGTGAGAGATATAGTTCTAGTGTTAATCTTTGGCAAGTTGAGACCCAATTTTTCCAGCACAATTTATTACCGTTTATTAAAGAGGCTATCTTTCCTCCACTAAGGGTGTTTGGCTCTTTAGTTGAAGATGAGGTGGCTGAGTGTGTCTGAAGTTGTTTCTGGATCTTCTAATCTGTTCCACTGATCCTCAGGTCTCTTTCTTTGCCAGTATCATACTGTTTTTATCACAATAGTTTTGTAGTATAGTTTCAAGTTGGGGATTGTGACACTCCCTACCTTGTCTTTATTGCCTAATATTGCTTTTGCTATTCTAGGTCCCTTGATCCAAATGAATTTTTGGATGGTTTTCTCCAGGTCTGTGAAGAATGCTGCTGGGATTTCAATTGGGATTGCATTGAATCTATGTAGGAGTTTTGGACGTATAGCCATTTTCACTATGTTGATTCTTCCTACCCAGTAGCAAGGGATGTCTTTCCATTTTCTGATATCCTCTTCAAACACTTTTTTCAGAGTGCTATAGTTTTCAAAGAAGAGGTCTTTGATTTATTTTGTTAGGTTGATTCCTAGGTATTTCAATTTTATAGATGCTATTGTGAAAGGAACTGATTGCCCCATTTCTCTCTCAGTGAGATTGTTGTTCATGTACAGAAAAGTTATTGATTTTTTGTGTTGACATTGTATCCAGCTACTTTACTGAATTTGGTTATTAAGTCTAGAAGACTTTTGGTGGAGTTCTTGGGGTCTTCTATATAGAGTATCATGACATCTACAAATAATGACAATTTGACTTCTTCATTACCTATCTTTATTCCTTTTATTTCTTTCTCTTGTCTAATTGCCATGGCTAATGATTCCAAAACTATATTGAACAGAAGTGGTGATAGTGGACATTCTTGTCTTGTTCCTGATTTTAGTGTGAAGGTTTCAATTTTTGACCATTTAGTATGATATTGGCAGCTGGTTTTTCATAGATGGCTTTAATCAGATTGAGGTAGAGACCATCTATTCCAATTTTTTGGAGAGTTTTTATCATAAAAGCATTTTGGATTTTGTCAAATGCTTTATCTGCATCTATTGGGATGATTATATGGTTTTTGTCCTTGGCTCTATTGATATAGTGTATTACATTGATTGATTTGCATATGTTGAACCATCCCTGCATCCCTGGGATAAATCCCACTTGTCAGGGTGTATGATCTTCTTGAGGATCTTCTGCATTCTATTTGCCAGTATCCTATTAAGGATTTTTGTATCTATGTTCATTAGTGAGATTGCCCTATAGTTATCTTTTTTGGTTGGGTCTTCCTCTGCTTTGGGGATCAAGGTGATGCTTGCTTCCAGGAATGAATTCAGGAGTGTTACTTCCCTTTCAATTTCATTGGAGAGTTTAAACAGAAGTGGTAGTAGTTCCTCTCTAAATGTCTTGTAGAATTCAGCAGTGAAGCCATCAGGACCCGTGCTTTTCTTAGTTGGTAAGTTTTTAATTACACTTCTGATATCATTGATTGATATTGGGTTATTTACAATTTTTAAGACATCTTTGTTCAACTTTGTATTTCACACATATCTAGGAATCTGTTCATTTCTTCTGTATTTTCCATCTTATTGGCATATAGGTTCTCAAAATAGGTATTGATGATCCTCTAGGTTTCTTCACCCTTTTCATTCCTAATTGCATGGATGTGGGCATTTTCTTTCCTTTTTTGATAAGGTTAGCTAAGGTTTTGTCAGTTTTGTTTATTGTTTTGAAGAACCAACTCTTGGCTTCATTGATTTTTTTTTTTTTGTATTGTTCCCTTAGTCTCCATTGCATTGATTTCTGCCCTGATTTTTATACTTTCCTCCTTTCTATGGGCTTTGGGTTTTTCCTGCTCTTCTTTTTCTAGAAGCTTGAGGTTCAGCATCAGGTTGTATAATTGAGTTTGCTCTGTTTTCCTAATGTCAGTATTCACTGCTGTGAATGTCCCTCCTAAAACTGCTTTTATTGTGTCCCATAGATTCCAATATGTTGTATTGTCATTTAATTGTAGGAACTGTCTGATTTCTTCTTTAATTTCTTCTTTGACCCATTGGCTACTCAGAAGTGTGATGTTCAGTTTACATGTGTTCATGAAATTGTTGCAGCTTATTCTGCTATTGATCTCCTATTTCATTGCCCTATGATCTGGTAATATACAAGGGATAACTTCAATTGCTTTGCACTTACTTAAACATGTTTTATGAGCAAGTATGTGGTGTATTTTAGAAAACAACCCATGTGCAGCTGAAAAGAATATGTATTCTGATTTTGTGGGGTGAAATGCTCTGTAACATCTGTTAAGTTCATTTGTTCAAGAGTTTGATTGAGTTCTAGGATTTTGTTGTTTGTTTTTTGTCTAGTTGATCTATTTATTTGTGACAGTGGGGTATTTAGCTCCCCCACTACTATTGTATTAGTGCTTATTTGATTTTTCTTGTCTGTTAGTATTTGTTTTATATAGTTGGGCATAATAGTGTTTGGTGCATATATATTTATGATTGTCATCTCTTCCTCTTGGATTATTCCCTTTACAAGGATGAAGTGTCCTTCTGTGTCTCTCTTAATCAGTGTTGGTTTGAAATCCACTTGATCTCCAAAGAGGATAGGTACTCATGCTTTTTTGGGGGATCCTGTCACATGTAGTATTGTTTTCCACCCTTTAACTTTCAGTCTATGAGTTTCTTTTTGAATTAACTATGTTTCTTGTATGCAGCATACTGTTAGGTCTTGCTTCTTGACCCATTCTGCCAGTCTATTTCTTTTGATTGGTGAATTGCGACCATTAACATTAATGGTTGTAATTGATATGTATTGACTTTTTCTTGTTATGACTTTTTCTTTTTGTTGGATTCTCCCCCTTTGCATTTAATTTCTTGCTGTGCCTGATGGATTTATTCTGCTGGGCTTCCTGGGGTTGTGATCCTCATTGTTTTTTTCCTAGCATACTGTTTAAAATATTTTGGAGTGCTGGTTTGGTATTCATGATGTTCCTAAGGTGCTGTTTGTCATTAAAGTATCTTATTTCTCCATCAATTTTGAAAGATAGTTTTGCAGGGTACATCAGTCTTGGTTGGAGGTTGTTTTCCTTTAGTGCTTGAAGTATGGCACTCCATACTCTTCTTGTGTTGTAGGTTTGTGTTTAGAAGTCAGCTGTGACTCTGACGGACTTTCATTGTATATGATTTGTTTCATTTCTCTAACTGCTTGTAGAATTTTGTTCTTCTGTTGGGTTTCTGGAATCTTAACTATTTTATGCATGTTTATAGATTTCTTTGATCACAGCTAGTAGGAGTCCTATATACCTCACTTATCTCTATGTCAAGTTCTTTCCTTCTATTTAAGAAGTTTTCTACCATTACTTATGTGAACAGTTTTTTTTATGTCACCTGCACTCTCTCTTGTTTCTTCATTGACTCTGATCAGTCTAATGTTATTCTTCTTTGCATTGTCTAGCAGCTGCTTGATTGATTTCCCTTGGTTCTTTACTATTTTTAAGAAATTTTTCTTTTCCTGGTCACTAATTGCAATCTTATCTTCTATATCTCAAATTCTATCCTCACATTGGCTCAATTCTAATCCTCACATTGGCTCAATTCTAATCCTCACATTAGTGGAGGTTTTAATCTCCTGGAAATCTGTTTGCATCTGTTTTATGGATTCTATTTGTTTCCTATGTTGTGATTCCATCATGTTCCTCAGATCCTCTATTTTTTTTTTTATCTGTGTCAGGTCTAGATTTATTAATCATGTCTTGTACTATGGGTACAGCCTCCTCTGTTATCTGATAAATTATTTCTGACTTCATTTTTTCCAGGTCCTCTTTCATTGCGAGTTCAGAGAGTCCAGGTGGTTGAGTATCAGATTGTTCCATCTCATTGCCCTTTGAGGTTGCCTTAGGTGATCTGGAAGTCTGGTTTTGAGGCTTATTTATGTGTCTTCTCATTTCAACAGATGCAGCCCGCTGTGACTTTTTTTGAGGCAACTTTTTGCTAAACCAGTAGTCTTGAATTCTCAGCAAGCCACTGAGCAGTCTTTACTCTGCTGCTCACTGGTACTCCAATTTCTGGGTTCAGAATGGTGGCCTTCTGGATCCCTGAGCTGACCTGTTGTCTGAGCAGTGTTCTGGCTTGGTCCTGTGCACAACTGGGATGGTATCTAGGCGTGCCTCTCACTGGGGCCCCTATATAGCTATTGTCTGTGAGGGCCTTTGGCTGGGGGCCATGCACCCCAGTTCCTGTTGTCTGCACAGTCTTTAGCTAGAGTCTCTCTGCACTTATCAATGGTATCGAGGTGAGCCTCTAGGTATTGCTTGTGTGCCTGTGTAGCTCTTTTCCAGACAAGTCCTTGGCTGTGGCCAATGTAACGGTGGGCCTCTGGCTGAAGCCTGTGTGCCTGTGCAGCTCATTTCTGGTTGGGTCTTTGGCCTGTGTGGCTGTGCAGGAGCCTCTGGGTCAGAGAAGAGCTCTGTCTGGGATCTACCTGCAGCCATGCTGGTCTGGGCCATACAGCTGCTCCCCAGGATCTGCCTACACTTACTGATGAAATGGTGGGCCTCCCAAATTATCTTCCTAGCTTCCTCACTAACATTTCCTGTATACCCTTACACTCAAAATGAATCAGCTTAGCCTGTACAAGAAGACACTGAGTTACAGGGTTGTCTTTTCCTATACATGGTTGCCAGTGCCTCTTTGGATCTTTAGTATTCCCCAAAGGCCATATATGAAAGGCATGATTGCCAGCCTGTGGCATCAGTGGGAGGTGATGGAACCTTTAGGTGGTGGGGCCAATGAAAGAAATGCAAAGAGGGCATGCATCTGAAGGGATATTGGGAGCCAGTACCTCCCTCTTCTTCCCCTCCTGCCAGACCACTATGAAGTGTGTTTTACCCCAGTGCACTCTCCACACCGGGTGTTCTGCCTTGCTACAGACTCCAAAGCAATGGGGCTAAGTAGTAATGAAATGAACCATCTGAAAGCACAAGCAAAAACAACTCTTTTCCCCTTCAAAGTTGATTATCTTAGGGGCAGGGATTTAGCTCAGTGGCACTGCACCTCTCTGGCAAGCACAAGGTCCTGAGTTCAATTTCCAGTACCAAACAAACAAACCAAAGTTGATTGTCTCACAAATCTGAGTAACAAAAAAATTGGTAGTAGGTAGTAGGGTCATTGCTGTGTCTCTATGTGATGATGTCACTTTGAGCCTTTTATATGGCTTGTGGGAGAGTTTTGCAAAGTTTGGAGAAGCAGACTAGAGAAAGCTTAGAAGATTGCAAATGATCATCCTATGGGTGATTATTATTTTAAATCAAAAGATCAGAGTCCTGTTAGGAATGAGATGGTTAAAGTCCATGCTTGTAAGGTTTTAGATGAAAATAAAGACTCTACTAGGAACTGCACCACAGGATATTTGTGCTACATTCTGGCAAAATACTTTTCTAAATTTTTGTACATGACCTCACATTTGTAAGTGGCTGAGTCTAAAGGTTATGGACTAATTAATCTGGCAGACAAATTTCAAGGCAACCCAGCATTAAGACAATGGCATTGATATTGATGTCTTTTCATAGCCAGATTTATGTTGGACAGTGAGAATTAGAAGCAAAGAGCAGAGTGAAATATCAGAATATTTTTTAGTTTGACCAGGAAAGAAATATTTTTAAAATTCATGTGTAAGAGGGTGCAATTGCTGAAGATATTCATGCTGTTAAAAATACACCAAGTATTTTACATCAGGACAGTAGGAAATATGACATGATGACATCTTAGGAATCAACAGTATCCCACCTATCACACATTCAAAGACTTTTCTTTGGGACATAGTAAAGGCCTTTCTAGGGAATTGTTTACCCATAATTCATTTTCCTGTGTTTAGCCATCAAGTCACTCCAAGGCCACCACAGCCTTGGCTTCACAGGTCCTGCCCACAGCAGACTTTGGTGTCAGTCATCCTCGTGATGCTAGTTTTGCACCTATGCAGTGTGCCAGAGTTACAGCATCCCACAGGCTTCCTCCTGAGATTTCAGAGGAGAGCTGGGAGCACAGAGAGTGTGTGGCAGAGCCAGAGTCTGTGCAAATAGCCACTAAGAGGGCAATGCATGAAGTTGTAAGAGTGAAACCAAAGCTTAAGTGGAGACCCCAGAAACTAAACATGCAGGAAAATGGAACACATATTTAGGAAAAGTTGAGACAGTGAACATAACCAGCCCAAGAGAGATCATGTGTACTACAGCTAGCAAAGCCAAAGGGTATCCTCATCCTTGGAGGAGTTCACATATCACCACAATGTGCCCCATACACTGGATGTGTAGCTAAATGATTTAATGTTTGATTTGTTTTAATCTGACTCCCTCTTTTTAACTTTGGGATAAGAACATTTTACCCTGTGCCATTATATTTTGGAAGTTTGTATCTTTTTAGATTTTTACAGAGACTTAGCTAAGAATTTGCCTTGAGTCTTAGAGGAGACTCTGAATTTGGACTTTTGAGCAATGCTGGAACTGTAAACAGTGAGACTCTTAGAGATAGGTTAAATTTATTTTGCATTATGAAAAGACATGAGAGGCAGAATGTTATGGATTTCATCTTAAATATTCCTCCAAAGCCCATGTTTTGGAGGCCAGCCTGTGGCATTAATGGAAGGCAGTCAGGTTATTGGGGGTTTGTCCTTCAGGAAGACATTAGTACCCTCACTCTTTGCTTTCTGGGTCCCATGTAGTGTGCAGCTTTGCTCTACCATCAGTTCTCCGACATAATGCTCAGCTTCACCACAAACTCAAAAGTGATAGGATCAAGCAATCATGATCTGAAACTGCTGCAGCCATATGCCAAAAGTTGTTCCTTTTCATGAATTATCTCAGTATGTTGTCATACTAATAGAAATCTAACATAGTATAATAAATTTTAATGTATAAGAAGTTTACAATAACAAATAATAGAAAAATTATAGCAACATATTTCAAAGTTATTTGAATGTGTGTCTCTCTGAAAATATCTTGAATTGTACTCAAATGTCTTATGGCACTATAAGATAATACAATGCCTACATGATGAGATGAAGTGAAGAGGATGATGTAGGTATTGTGATATAGCATCAAACCAATACTGACCTTCTGACATACATCAGATCAAAGCCTCATAGAGCCATGAGATGCTAATTGACCTAAGGTAACTGTAATCAAGAAAAACAAAACTAAACTTCATGGAAGTGAGAAAAAGACATTGTGTTTTGTTATTTCCTGCCAGGGCAGGCCACTAATTGTTTCTGGTGGATACTATGATACTCAGATTCTGTTGAAAGAGCATCTACTTCTTTGTTTTCCCTTCCAAGTACTTCCCTGATTTTTTAAATACTTGTCTTATTATAATTACTTTACTTGCTATAGTTATTTTGGTTTTATTTATTCAATTACTTTAAACTTGAGGCATCTCAAAGATGGAGACAGTATTATTCATTTTGTGTTTTCAGTGTTAAGTTGAAGTTCTCAATAAATGTTTTGTGTTTTCAGTGTTTTCTAAGTTGAAGTTCTCAATAAATGCTTTTTAAATAAGTAATTAACTAATGAAACTTTTTCATGTAAAGCATCTTGCCCTATTATAAAAGAAACAGTTTTCTTTTAAGAAAATCTGATTTCCCATATCTTAGACTACTATAAAATATTATCCAATTCTAAATGACCTTAGAATATTAGCACTACAAAGACATTAACGTTTCTTGATAGATTTCTTAATAGATATCTACCAAGATGAAAGGAGACACATAGATTTGAGCTCATTTGCCAGGTCTAATCATTTAGATGTCTCTCTTTAGTGTAAGGTGCTGAAAAGTATTTTGAGACTCTTCCAGGTATGCCAGGAAAGGGTATCATAATTGTTTTGGGTCACATATCATTGAATTTGGTAGTGATGGCAATTTTCCTACATATTTCCCCAACACTAATTTAGAGCTGCTTAACATATGTTATAGTAACAATCCTAGTGCCCTCAATAGAGACATTAGGTTATTTAAGTGTTTTAAGTGCTGTAGCTATATGCCAACTCTTTCTAATCTTCCCTTTGTGGAAATTTTATGAGAACATATTGTCTAAACTGTACAACCTAGATTATCAACCACTGTTCATGTCCCTGGGTTTTCTAATTACATTGTAAGCAATACGAAAGCAAAAATCTTCTTTACTTGATTATTAAATATGTGACATTGTAATTTTATGTGCCAATGTAATTTTACCTGTTTTCTCTCCCTGCATAGCAAGAACACCCCAAAACTCAGGCATGCAGCCATAAACATTATTTTGCTTATCACTCTTTGGGTAAACAGGGGTGGCTCTGGTTCAATCTGTGGATATACATGTCGTACAAATCAGCTTAGTTACCACAGCTTCAAAGGACAATCAGAGGAGGAGAGAAGGGAGAGAAGGGGGATTAAAAATAGAAACAAGCTCTATTACGCACATGTACCTACTGCCCAAGAAGATTGTAAACTATGTGTACTGAAACAATGTACTTAAAAAAAAGGAAAAATCATCTAAAATAGCTCCATTCAAAATGTCTTGAATTGTTCTAAGACATGTGGGCTTCAAAAGTCATGTTGCTTTCATAGCAATAATATAAGCCCAAGAGAGTTGGCTCTATTGCATAAACACCTATCAAGTCTTTTCTTGGATCGTGTCTTAGAACACCTTTTAATAAAGTCAAGTTAGCAGACCAAGCCCACCATCTATGAAATAGTAGAGGACGTTCCACCTAAGTAGGAGGAGGAAGGGACTATTTGCTCAGTTCAATTGCTAGTAGGGCTCATTGTCCTCAAATTAAAAGTGAGCATAATCTACAGGGGTCTGAGGTTGCTTTGAGATAAGCAAGAAAAGAATGCTAGGCATACATAAGTAAATATTTGCTAAAATTTCTATTTATACCCTCATAGTATATACAATCTGTGATTCTCTGTGGGATATTAGTGATTTGCTAGGATATGATCGCATTGAGATTTCTAGATATTATCGCCATTTTAGGCGGTGACCCTCAGTAAATCTATACATTCTTCACTTAATTTTATTTTGTGATTGAGTTACAGATCTCAGATAACTTAGTATCAGAGAATATTTTAGGATTCTATGAGACATGTCATGTAAGCTTTCCAAAGAATTACACATTTTAGCTTAAAATCAGAACTTAGCAGTATTTATGTGGATAATACCTCTTTCTATGTAAGGGAATACAGTTAACTTTTTACCATTTTAGGCAACAACTGTTGCACCACTTAAAAGTCTCCAATTCAAACTCTGGTTTTGCAGCCTCCTATTGTTTGAGACTTTATAAATATAAATATGTTCTCATGAAGTATTAATACATTCTTTCTCGGCCACAAGGGAAAAAATCATAATGAATAAAGAGACTTATCATGACTTTAAATCCATAAAGAAATAATCAGAAAACCAAGCTACAAATAATTCATCACTTAATATTTCTCCCGATGGAAAAATTCATGCTTTACCTAACATCAGGCTTATACATAATAAAAGACACAAGCAAGTACAATCTGATAATCATCATTTTCTCTTAAGTAAATAACATCTTCCAGGAGAATCTGCTTTTTTCCCCTGGGAGTTTACATTCCTTTGGCCCATTGAGGGCTTAAAAGGACACTCCAGGAAGAAAAACATGTTCACTGGTGGAATGATTGTTGGGAATAATTGTTGGTTAGAACACAGGCTATGCCTATGAGGTTTTAGTGCTACATTTCCTGAAACTTGGGACAGTTTGTAAAGTATATTACATAATTAATAAATATGTGTTCACTTATCCAGTTGCAATATTCACACTTTCCTTAGTTTGTATCTACATATATTGTGCTAGAATAAATCATAGATAATATTAATATTTGAATTCCTATGTATCTGGTACTCTACTAAACATGTCACTTCTATTTCATATACCTTAAGCAGTACATCTTTTTATCATACTCATTTACAGATGGAACCATTGAGACACACGAGGTTGAGGAGTTACTTACTGAATTCACAAACCTTGTGTCAATAATGAAGATCAAAACTCAGGGTTTCTGGTTCCTTCTTATATCTGCTCACAACTTTTAAAATTACCAAGCTAATTTGGAAGATATACACTTGTTTTGGAAGGCCACATAGCATGCTGATTAAAAACATGAGTTTAAAAATACATAGGTGTCAATTAAAATCTTATTTCTGCTTTCCATTTGCTCTGCAATCCTGAGTGGTTTTCTTAACATCTCTAAATTTCATTTGTTTATCTGTGTCAATAAGAATATCTTTATTTTGAAGGGTTGTTAATCATCAAAGAAAGTATATTTAGCAGTGTATTGGCATATAATAAACTGGAATTATTAATATTATTTAACCTAAGCACCTAGGGAAATTAAATGGCATGCTTGAGGTCATATATCTGGTAATGGACAAGTGAAGTCTAATCTATGGATTTCTTAGTTCAACATCTAATGGCTTCTACTTTGTTAAGTTCCATTCTGTAAGAATTTCTTATATTACTTAACCAGCCAAGTTGATCCAGAAAGGAAACATGCTGTCTAGAAATGTGGTCATAAGCCGTAAAGGGTGGCTATGTGGATGAATGCTTTATAACCCCTTGGTCACCCAGCATGTTGTCCTAATCATGTTTCCATCAATAAACCAAAAACAGGAAGCAACAGAATATTCACAGCAAAGTCAGATTTCTTCAGAAGGAATTTCTTCAAAGGAATTCAACCTGACAGGTTAAAAGCTAAAAATTGGAGTGTTCAATTGTTTATATTACCAAAATTTTGCATATTGATAGTAATTTTTTCTCTTCCTATCTGCAAACTCTAATATTTATAATCAGTCACTTAAGAAATTCATATATTTATTAGTTTCCAGACCTCAGCATTTATCTCTCTCATAATATAACATATATCAAGTATTTTTTAAATTGGTTTATTCTCAAACCATCAAGTTATCTTTTTCCTTCTGAAGTTTAAGAAGAGTAAATACATATATAAAGGGCATATTTTATTTGCCTGGCATTTTCATTATTTCTAAAGCCAATCATAGATTTTAGGATCATTAACTATTTTGTTTCACTGTTATATATTGCATATCTAAAATTATGCATTTTGAATTTAATTTCTAGTAGTTCAGTTAATGTAAGAATACTGCAAATGATTTTAAAGATCTTTATGGTCAGCCTAGCATCATTCAAAAAATGCTACTTTTAAGTCATATTTTTGATGACCCCCTGCTGTTTCTGAAAACATTTTCTCCAAGTTCCTAAGTCTGATTTGATTTAGCCCTACAGTTTTATAAATGTCCCTGAAACACATGGGGTATAACTAGAATCGATGATTCAGCACATCTCCATCACATGAAAATCAAATTTCCAGTGGCACCACTTACTCTTTATTGTGCTGAGATCAATAGTTGGAAGAACCCTTAACCCAGCTGCATGCCCAACTATCCAACATGTATTCATAATATCCATCTATAAATTCAATAGAAATATCAGGTTATAGGGGAATTCATGCCCAGAATATCAAAATGTCTTATATATGTGGAGTAGGTTTAAGACAAGCTGCTCTTCTGGCTTCCTGAAATATTCCTGAATACAAGGATACCACAGAATAGACCCTCTGAGCCTCTGTAGTTGTGTACAGTTGGGTAGATGGGGAGGGTGCACCTGAGATATTTCAGCACACATAAAAACTCATACTTTAACATCTTTTTAGTTGGCTATGAGAACAGACATTCTTGGATATGTCAAGGTTCTCTATTTCCCCCACTTTTTCAAATAACTTGCTGTATCTAACTTTTTCTGGATCAGAGTGGGAATTCCCAACACCATTCTGCAACCAGTTTGTCTTCATTGGACTATGCTGAGAGCTACTTTCTCACTTGTTTTCCTCCTATTCATTTACTTCTTATGTGTTTATTCCAAATGTAGCTGCAAATATTTTTCATGCCCTATGTCACACCTACAAATTCAGAAGTACTTTGAAACTTTTGTTCTTAAACAAGAGTGAAGCAACCTTTTCTTCTAAAACAAAAATGAATTACTTTTAAGTATATTTTCCCAGTAGATTTTTATTCTTTTTGGATTTAAATTGTTTTAAGAAATAAAACTAAAATAGTCCATTTTTTCATGTAAGTTGCTGAAGATAGTTCACTGATCACTGATCTAAATCTAGTGCCTTCTTTTGTAGTGTGCTAAAGGATTTTTATTGAGTTTTCACCCAACTAATTCCACATAATGACTTTGTTAGTTAAAAGCAAGAAAATTAATTTGAAAAATAAGTTATTAACAGTATAATTTGATAAGCTATTTTGATTTCAGATTTCTGGAAATGAAGTGTGATGAAGAGCTAAATTGCTACACAGAATAAAATATGGGGAAAACAAAGTTTCTGGGTAGGCTGGACAGACAGGATGGGAAGGTTCATGGATGGAGAAAACAGGTGGTAATCAGTGACAAGAGGGCAAAGGTGGCTCAACTACAGACTAGGTCTCTGCCAGGATTAGACAGTCAGGAGATGGCAGTGAGGATACCGGGGAGCATGGTAATGCTCAATTTCAAAGTGTCAACCCTTCTACGTTGTCCCATTTTTCTTGATCTTTATGAAGGAGCCTGCTATACACAGTTGCCAAAATTACTGGAATTTTCAATAGTTAAGAAACTTTAAGCACCTAAAATATGGCTTTGATCTGAAATAGCAAGCGAAAAAAATGAGTAGAGAAAATATAGGTATTCCGCTCAAAATGCCTGGATTGTCAGAAGTAAAGAAGATATTAGGCTTCCTGTCATAGATAGCATAGGATTCAAACTCATTTGACTGTCAAATAAAGGTCACATCGGACACAAGAGCTTGGAAACAAATGAACTAACACGTGGTCACACAGGATGATTACAGCCTAAAGTCTGAACTTGAGGTTGAAAATATGAGAAACAGAATCTCTTCCCTCTTTATTTCTTTATTGCTTTTCACTTACTATTTTTCCACCAAATTCCTGGTTCCTCTCACCATCGACGTTTCTGAGCATTGAGTCCTTGAAATGAAAAGATGAGGACAGCCTGAAAGGGAAGTTGGCAAGATAGAAGAGGCACGTGCCCCCCACATTGCACTTTTCCTCATCTTGGCATCATCTGGTCATCTCCCTACATGCACAGCCACCTTAAATATCTACCAACTTTTCTTCTACTTCATTTGTTAAAGTTAAATAGTTTTGAGTATCAGGCATTGAAATTCGAGATTAAGCCATGAGATTAAGGAAGTCAACACAAATTTGAGAATTGCCCCAAACAAAAACAAATGCAAGAATGGCAAGATAGAGTGCTATAAGTGTCTTAGAGGTGAAATACACAGCCCTTAGAAGACTATATGATTATGAGGCAGAAGAAGAGTGTTTCCGTTCAGTCTCCTCTTATGAGACTATGACTTGCTTTTTTCTCCTCAGTTTTGAGAAGTGATTGATTTACGTAACATATTTTTCAGGGAAAATGTACATATTGGCTGAAAGAAGCTTCTATAAAGACTTCTATAAAGCAGAATGACAGTGAATCATTTAAATGACTATTTAAGATGGAGTGATGCACTCTCAATGTCTGCAGAACCTGCTGTTCAGTATTTTTGATAATGAAGTACATCTATGTCAAAAATAACAAAAATCTTGCTTTGTGTTCAGTAAGATGTGGTAGGTGTGTACAGGGGAACATAGAAACCAAATGGATTCCATTGGTTCCTTACTATGAAATTTTGGGCAAATTAGCTAACCTATCTGAAGCTCCTTTTTTACATCTCAGACATAATAGAGTAATTATAACCAAGAATGATTTATAAGAGTGAAATATATTATTTAAGGTGTTTTTAACAAACACATAAATAAATGGCTTACAATGCCATTTATTAACTTTGTTTTTATCAAGACATCCCTCTGGTTAACCCCTTCATTCTGTTGCTTCTCCTTTCCTAGTACATCATGTTTCCTGCCACTTGAAATGAGCTGCTTAGCCAAATAGCTTCATAGGCTAAATACATTATTAATGCCCAGCCAAGAATATTGCTTCCTACTGCATGGGAGAGATTTTTAGTTCTGCTTAATTGTTGAGATTACATTCAATAACATGGCACAAAAAAGTTAAAACCAATATTTTCCAAAGGAAATACATTCATTCACACATGACCAACACCAACACCAACATCAACATCTCTAACAACGGCGGCAGCAACAGCAGGAGCAGCAGCAGCAGCAACAGGAGCAAGAGCATTAACCTTTTGCTTCCCAAAACTCAAATCAGCTATTATTAATACTTTACTCCCATTTTTTGCTTTCTTGTGATATTTTTCTACTGGAAGTATGAGTTATGATAAAAATATATGGAGAATGTTTAAATTTTTAAAATTTATTACAATAAAAATACTGTAATACTTTGAGCACATTTATCCCGTTATTCTTACCACTTTCTCACCAGTTCTGGAAGTTCTCTTTTGTGAATATCTTTAGTTGCAATGTTGTAGTTGCCTTGATATCCGGAATCAATTCAAAACATGTACCTTTCATGATCATTTTGATTTTGAGGAAGAGCCATAAGTCTCTGGTGTCAGATTCATTGAGTAATGTGGATGAGGACACACTGTGATGTTTTATGAGCTTGCATTCTATTGGGTGGAACTGAGCAGCAGTATTCATTGTATTTTTTATCACAAAGCACAGACATGAAAAAGGACTTCTAGCACTGTTTCAGAAAGTGCCAAGAACAATGTGATGTGTTTGAAGCAATAAAGAGTATTTTGAGGGGGACTAATGGTAATGTGTATTTTACTGTAATTTTCTTTTAAATTTCAACATTCAAAGTATATTTCAATTACACCTCTTGTATATATTTAACTTCCTCTATAATCCATAAATACTACTACAATTCTCACCTCCTTTCAATAACCAACAACTTTGTGTATTTGTTCTGTGGCAAGGAGTATGTGCCATCTTTTCATTCTTAAATGAAACTGTGGTAGCTCACAGTTATTGTCATCCATTTTCATGCACAGAGAAATTAAATGACATTTTCATGATTCTATGGATAATTCACAAATTCCTCTTCAATCTGTCTGACTTGAGTTTATCTCTTCCATTTGCTTTCAAGGCATACTGTAGTTCAAATACACCTTGTACCTTGAAGGTCCCATTTTAAATCCTAAGTCCCAGGGGAATAGGATTGGAGGTATTGTGAAAATTTAAGAGGTAGGACCTAGTGAGAGGTCCTTGGGTCATTAAGGAAGTCCCCTTAAAAGTGAGTGTGGGACCACACATATCCTTTCTCTCACTGCTTGTTGATTCTAGATGTGAGCACCAGTTCCAATATGCTGTCCCAGCATCATGTGCCACCCTTACCAAGGCCCAAACCAGTAGGGCTGCCTGATTTTGGACTCGAACCTCCAGAACCAGGAGCTAAAATAAATCTCTTTCATTTATGATTGCCTGTGTCAAGTATTTGTTTTAGTGACTAAAAGCTGACTGATACAGAATTCTTTACTATCAAATAATACTAAAAGTATCCAACATTATTTAGTACACTTCTAAGTGATAGGAAGTGTCCTGTCATCTACTTTCCTTTATATTCATTATTTAATTGCATCTTTAAAACTGTATAATGAAGTTGGAATGATTTTTATCAGTCGCAATGAACATATGAAGAAACTGAGTCCCAATTTTTTCCTTTTCTCATTGTTTTCTTTTCCTTTCTTTCCTTTCCCCTATTCCTCCCACTTCCTTTAGACCTTTTCTTCCTATTTCAATGATCAATTATACATTTTGATCCTTATTTACACATTTAGTTTTTCACACTAGAGAAACTATTCAGTATTTACACGTTTGTCCTCTTTATTTCACTTAAGAGTATGGTCTCAAGTCTGCAAATAGGAAGGGAAGACAGGGTGAAGGGCGGAGAGGGGAATGGGGAAAAATAAGAACTAAGATACATCATGCAAAGGTACAAGATCCCAATGATTAATGTAACTGTATTGTATAGATAAAATGTAAGAATAAATTTAATCCAAAAAAAGAAAGAAAGAAACTGAGTCACAAGAGAAGAGGGAACTTGCCAAAGATCACAGAGTTATTAAAGTGGAGAAAAAAGTACAGTGCAAATCTTTCAATGCTTTATCCCTGTCTCCCCCACACCCTGCCTGCAAGGCCACCCTCAAGATGGTGACCATTAAACTCTGGTCAAGGCTACCTTTCCACACCCACCTACCCCCATCCCACACCAGAGGACTTATTCTTACAGGAATGTGCTGTACACTTTGTTTTCCCATGCATTGCTCCCTGCACCTGAAACTATGCTTTTCTTCCATCTTCCTTGTGTAAATTTAAGAGACTCATCCACCAGGGTCCCCAAAGTCACCTCTTCTCTATGGTTCTATGCCTTCTCCCTCCCTGCCCAAACCCCACTCGTTTACATCCACCACACAATGTCTGCCTTCCATTGTGCCTGTTTTCACATTGAGTCACAGTTGTTTACTGTTCTGTCCCTTCTTTCAGATTATGAGTGCCTCAAAGGAGCTGTATCTCCTAATGCCTACTAAAATGACTGGCATAATGGAGATACACATTTAAAGATATATCAAAGTCATTTGTACAACTGTTGTAACTGTCTTTTTGATTCTACACCTAGTAATGATTAGAGAAAAAGAAACCAGAGAACCTCTCTCATTTATGTTCTACTCTCATTAGGAAAATTGAAGCATTATTCTTGGTTTAAAATGGTTTATTGGATAACTTTCTTTTCTAGAAGGGAATTTTTGTTCAGGAAAAGAATGATTTGGAAAGGAAGGTTTCTATGCACAAATACAGTAGGCTTTATTGTTTTGTTTTTACTCTCATAGTACTTCTCTACATATAATGTCCTTTCTTCTAATGTTTGGTTTCTAGGCCATTTATAAACTACTTTTGACAATCAGTAAAATTTACCAATTTGCCTTGAAGTTTCCATGTTTTTGGTTAAAGTACCAATTTTAGAAACATCTGGTAAAAAATCTTATTTATTCTTTCCTATAGTATGCTCATCTTAGTTTCTCCATGTGTTGCTAGTTTTCACTCTTAATATTGTTGTTATATTTTGAGATGTAAGAGATATAAAACATGATGTTTGATGTGTGAAAATTTCTCTTAAAATTCTAGTCTTGCCAAACTTTCAACTGGCGTCAGAGCTGCTCGCTGGCGGGGAGTGGAGTCCTGCCCTGGGGATAAACAATACAAACACCTAGCAGCATTCACCACAGCATTCACCTAACACCATTCCATGACATTTTGTGGGAAAGTCATCTTCTGGCTTTCTAATGGCTTTTCTGATGCTTTCTTCAATATTTTGCATCTCTCTCTTTCCCAGGCTTCCTCCCGTGAGTCTACTTTCCCTGGTTCTTGATCCAGTGTTTATCTGGTCATTGCACTCAGGAAGTCTGTGTCCATTCCTTCTGCTGACACTATTTTGAAATCTTCCTCTGTTTCTGTTCCTAGACTTTTGCCACTCTTACTCTTTTACCTCTGGTCCCATTCCTTCCCAGACCTGATTGATTTACAGTGATCAAAGATTGTGTCAGTTCAATCCTTTCACTTCTACAGCTGCCCAAATTTAGACTGGCTCCTCTAGCATGTGGATCTTCACTTTTAACATAATATTGCATTCTCATAGTGTGACAATACAAGAGCAACAAATATGTTCACATTGTCCTTTCTTGTTGACATAAGAAATGGAAAGTAGTACACCTGGTTTCTTGTCCAGCATTTGTTCTTAGTAATTGTTATAAACTTAGACAAATGACTGATAAACTATGTGAATCAAAATTACACATGATACTTTTCCAATATGCAAATTCTTATACTCAATCCTGGACCTAATGAATAGGAATCTCTGAAAATTGAATCCTAAGAATATGTAATTTTCAGACATCAAATAGTACTAGTCTTCAGTCTTGGTTTAGGAGAACAGCTCAGTTTTGACATCTCAAATGTTTCCTTATCAAAAGTGTTTTGTAAAAATTTTGAAGAATCAAACACATATGTTAAAAGTCAGATATTATCTAAAATAGGTAAATTATTCTTCCATAATGTACATGATACATAACCCAGTTTTAGCATATTGCTTCAGAAAATTAACATGACCCACATTGCATTTTTATTTTTTTAGTAAGAAGTATGAAGTATGAGTCATCTGCAAGAGTATGGACAGATATTTTGTTTGTTCTGAGCGACTGTTGCAAAAATTTCTTCAAATTTTCAGGACCCATTGTCAATTGCAATAGATGATAATTAATGGCACATTTTATGACTTCTGAATAACTAAATTGCCCCCTAGAAAGTGATGGGATTGAACTTACCATCATGCTTTACACATGAAATAACTATTTTCCCATGACAACACAGTTCATACTTCCAGGCATGAAAATTCTAAGCAGAAAAACACTGGTACCAGCAGAGCTGCTTGCTGGAGGTGGAGAAGAAATGTTAAGGGAGGAGAAGGGAAAGTATTGATTTATAATAGAGCCGGCAACGTTGAATCGAATCTCTGACTTCTGCTCAATGGAGTGGATTTTTTTCATTAATACCAAAGTTGAAATTACCTTCCTCCTGTAAAAAGTTAGGTAAGTTTATATAATTTCTTTGACTACTATGTCACAGAACAGAGGAGAACATGTTGTCAAGGGGAAATCTGCAAGAGATGCTGTCTGTTGAAGGCCTTGAAAGAAATGCAAATTACAACAGAAATAGGACATCAGTAAAGAGATAAATAGATATGAAATTACAATTGATGAAGAATATCTCAAAATACTTTTTTTATTTATTGAATTTATTTTTTTTATTGAATTCTTTTATTGGGACATTGTAGATATACAACAAAATTACATTTCTCATTGGGAATTGTACCTTTACATAATGCATCTTGGTTCTTACTTTTTCCCCATTCCTAGCCCTCCCTTCACACCCTCCACCCTTCCCTTTTTACAAAGACTTTATTTCCATTTTTTCCATTTCTCAGCATTTTTCCTTTCCTTTCTTTCCTTTACCCTGCCCCTTTCCACTACCCCTACCCCTTTGGACCTTTTCTTCCTATTTTCCATTATCAATTACTCATTCTAATCATTGGTACATTTTAGGTATACAATATAATGACATTCATCATTGGAAATTTGAACTTTTACCTAATCTCTCTTGGTTCTTATTTTTCACCCTTGCCCAGCCCTCCCTCCAACACCTCCAGTCCTCCCTATTTACAAAGATTTTGTTCCTCTTTTTCCATTTTCTCATATTAATAACGTTCCCTTCTATCCTCTCCCGTAGCCCTACCACTTCCTTCCCCTTTGCCCCTTTTCTTCCTATTTCACATTAATGATTATATATTTAGCCCTTATTTACACTTTCAGTTTCTCACACCAGAGAAATTATTCAGTATTTATTCATGTGTGTCCTATTTATTTCACTTAAGAGTATCGCCTCAATGTGCATCCATTTAGCTATAAATGTCTCTAATTTCTCATTTTTTATGGCTGAGTAGTATTACATTTTATAAAAAAAACACATTTTCTTTATCCAGTCTCCAGTTGATGGGCATTTGGGCTGTTTCCAAGTTGTAGCTATTACAAATTGTGCTGCTATGAACATGGGTGCACATATATCACTGTGGTATGATTTTTTTAATTCTTTGGGGAAGAGCGCCAGCAGTGGAATAGTGGGGTCAAATGGGACTTCCAGTCCTAGTTCTTTGAGGTATCTCCATACTAATTTCCACAGAGCTTGCACCAGTCTACACTCCCCCAGCAGTGGGGCAGGGTTCCTCTTTCCCCACAGCCCCACCAGCAATTGTTATTGATTCATTTCATGATAGCAGCCATTCTTTCTGGAGTGAAGTGGAATCTCAGCGTTGTTTTCATTTCCATCTCTTGAATGACCAGTGATGTTGAACATTTTTTCATTTATTTATTTGCTATTACTACTTCCTTGTCTGAGAAATGTCTGTTCATTTCAAATGCCCATTTTTGGATTGGGTCTTTAAATTTGGGAGGTCTGATCTTTTTAAGTTCTTTATAGATTCCAGATAGTAGACCTTTGTCTGAGGAAGACCAGGTGAAGATTTTTTTCCCACATTGTGGGTTGTCTCTTCACACTGCTGGTGGTTTCTCTTGCTGTGCAGAAGCCTTTTAATAAGAAGAGATCCCACTTGTTGATTGTTTGTGCTAGTTCACAGGCAACTGAGGTTTTGTTCATAAAATCTTTTCCTACACCAATGTCTTCAAGGGTTCTACGTAACCTCTGTTCCAACTGGTTCAGAGTTTCTATTTTAATATTTAGATCTTTAATCCATTTTGATTTTAGTTTAATGCATGGTGAGAGATACAGGTCTAGTTTTAATCTTTGGCAAGTTGAAGCCCAATTTTTCCAGCACCATTTATTCAAGAGGCTATCTTTCCTCCAATGAGGGTGTTTGGCTCCTTTATCAAAGATGAGATGGCTGAGTGTGTCTGGCATTGTTTCTGCATCTTCTAATCTGCTCCACTGGTCCTCAGGTCTGTTTCTTTGCCAGTACCATGCTGTTTTTATCACAGTAGCTTTGTAGTAGAGTTGCAGCTTGGGGATTGTGATACCCCCTGCCATGTCTCTGTTACCTAGAATTGCTTTTGCTATTCTGGGTCTCTTCTTGTTCCAAATGAATTTTTGGATTTTTTTCTCGAGGTCTATGAAGTATGCTGCTGGGATCTCAATTAGAATTGCATTAAATCTATATAGCAGTTTTGGAAGTATGGCCATTTTCACTATACTAATCCTTCCTACCCAGGAGCAGGGGATGTCTGTCCATTTTCTAATATCATCTTCAATCTCTCTTTTCAGAGTGCCATAGTTTTCAGAGAAGAGGTCTTTGACTTCTTTCGTTAGGATGATTCCTAGGTATTTCAGTTTTTTGGATGTTATTGTGAAAGGAATTATTTGCCCTATTTCTCTCTCAGTGAGTCTTTCATTGGTGTAGAGGAAAGCTATTGATTTTTGTGTGTTGCCCTTGTAACCAGCTACTTGACTGAATTTGGTTATTACATCTAGAAGCCTTTTGGTGGAGTTCTTGGGGTCTTCTACATAGAGTATCATGTCATCTGCAAATAATGACAATTTGACTTCTTCATTACCTATCTTTATTCCTTTTCTTTCTCTTGTCTAATTTCTGTGGCTAATGTGTTCAGGATTATATTGAACAAGAGTGGTGATAGTGGACATCCTTGTCTTGTTCCTGATTTTAGTATGAAGGATTTCCGTTTTTGACCATTTAGCATGATATTGGCTGTTAGTTTTTCATAGATGGCTTCTATCAATTTTTTGTAGAGATTTTATCATAAATGCATGTTGGATTTTGTCAAATGCTTTTTGTGCATCTATGGAGATAATCCTATGGTTTTTGTCCTTGGCTCTATTGATATAGTGTATTCCATTGATTGATTTTCGCATATTGAACCATCCCTGCATTTCTGGGATGAATCCCACTTGATCAGGGTGTATGATCTTCTCGATGACCCTCTGTACTCTGTTTGCCAGCATCTTATTGAAGGTTTTTGCATCTATGTTCATTAGTGAGATTGGCCTATAGTTCTCTTTTTCAGTTGGGTCTTTCTCTGCTTTGGGGATCAAGGTGATGCTTGCTTCCAGGAATTAATTTGGGAGTATTGCTTCCCTTTCCATTTCATTGAAGAGTTTAAACAGTAGTGGCAGCAGTTCCTCTTTAAATGTCTTGTAGAATTCAGCAGTGAAGACATCAGGGCCTGGGCTTTTCTTAGTTGATAAGTTTTTAATTACATGTTCAATTTCATTGGTTGATATTGGGTTGTTAAGAATTTTTAGGTCTTCATCTTTCAACTTTGGTAATTCATATATATCTAGGAATCTGTCCATTTCTTCTGTGTTGTCCATCATATGGGTGTAAAGTTTCTGGAAGTAGGTATTGATGACCCTCTGGATTTCTGCTGGGTCTGTTGTAATTTCAACCTTTTCATTCCTAATTGCATGGACTTGGGCCTTTTCTTTCCTTTTTCTGACAAGGTTGGCTAAGGGTTTGTCAATTTTGTTGATTCTTTCGAAGAACCAACTCTTGTCTTCATTGATTTTTTTGTATCATTATCTTAGTCTCCATTGCATTGATTTCTCCTCTGATCTTTATAATTTCCTCCCTTGTATGAGATTTGGGGTTGTCCTGCTCTTCTTTTTCTAGAAGCTTGAGGTTCAGCATCAGGTTGTTTAATTGGGCTCGTTCTGTTTTCCTAATATGTGTATTCACTGCTGTGAATTTCCCTCGTATAACTGCTTTCATTGTGTCCCATTGATTCTGATATGTTGTATTGTCATTGTCATTTAATTGAAGGAACTGTCTGATTTCTTCTTTAATTTCCTCTGTGACCCATTGGTTATTCAGAAGTGTGTTGTTAAATTTCCATGTGTTTATGAAATTTTTTGAGTTTCTTTTACTATTCATCTCCAATTTCTTCGCCCTATGATATGATAATATACAGGGGATAACTTCAATTCTTTTGCACTTACTTAAACAAGTTCTATGTGTGAGTATGTGGTCTATTTTGGAGAAAGACCCATGTGCAGCTGAGAACAATGTGTATTTCAATTTTGTGGAGTGGAACACTCTGTAAACATCTGTTAAGTTCATTTGTTCAAGAGTCTGATTGAGTTCTAGTATTTCATTACTTATTTTCAGTCTAGTTGATCTATCTATTTGTGACAGTGGGGTGTTGAAGTCCCCCACTACAATTGTATTAGTGCATATATGACTTTTCATGTCTGTTAGTATTTGTTTTATATAGTTGGGTGCACTAGTGTTTGGTGCATAGATATTTATGATTGTCATCTCTTCCTCTTGGATTGTTCCCTTTACAAGGATGTAGTGTCGTTCTTCATCTCTCTTAATCAGTGTTGGTTTGAAATCTTCTTGATCTGCAAAGAGGATAGCTACTCTTGCTTTTTTTCAGGTTCCTGTCACATGGAGTATTGTTTTCCACCCTTTAACTTTCAGTCTATGAGTTTCCTTTTGAATTAAGTGTGTTTCTTGTATGCAGCATATTGTTGGATTTTACTTCTTGACTCATTCTGCCAGTCTATTTCTTTTGATTGGTGAATTGAGACCATTAACAAACTGAAACATATTGACTTGTCATTTCCATGGCTTTTTCTTTTTGTTGCATTCTTCCCCTTTACATTTAATTTCTTTCCATGCCCAATGTTTTCATTCTGCTTTGCTTCCTGAGGTTGTGATCCTCAATGTCTGTTCCTAAGATATTGTGTAAAATTCTTTGGAGTGTTGGTTTGGTATTCCCAAATTTCCTAAGGTGCTCTTTGTCATGAAAGTATCTTATTTCTCCATCAATTCTGAAAGATAGTTTTGCAGGGTACATCAATCTTGGTTGGAGGCTGTTCTCTTTTAGGGCTTGGAATATGTTACTCCAAGCTCTTCTTGCCTTGATGGTTTGTGTGGAGAAGTCTGCTGTGATTCTGATGGGCTTTCCTTTGTATGTGATTTGTTTCTTTTCTCTGACTGCTTTGAAAACTTTGTTCTGTTGAGTTTCTGGAATCTCAAAAATTATATGCCTTTGTGTAAATTTTTTTTGATCAAGGCTATTTGGAGTCCTATATGCCTCACTTATCTGTATGTGAAGCTCTTTTCACCTGCTTAGGAAGTTTTCTGCCATTATTTCTGTGAAGAGATTTTTTATGTTATCTCCACTCTCTCCTGTTTTTTCATTGACTCAGATCAGTCTTCTGTTATTCCTCTTTGCATTGTCTAGTAGCTACTGGATTGAGTTCTCATGTTCCCTTATAATTTTGAAGCAATTTTTCTTTTCCTTGGCACTAATTGCAATCTTATCTTCTATATCTGAAATTCTGTCCTCACATTGGCTCATTCTGCTGTGTAGACTTTCAATGGAGATTTTCATCTCCTGGAAATCTATTTGCGTCTGTTTTATGGCTTCCATTTGTTTCTTGTGTTGGGATTCCATCATGCTCCTGAGCTCCTCTCTAGATTTAATAATCATGTCTTGCACTAGGGACACAATTTCTCCTGTTATCTGAGAAATTATTTCTGATTTCATTTTGTCCAGATCCCCTTTTGTTGGCAGTTCAGTGAGTCCAGGTGGTTTAGTATCAGAGTGTTCCATCTCATTTCCCTTTGGGGTTGCTGTAGGTGATCTGAAAGTCTGGTTTTGAGACTTATTTACATGTTTTCTCATTTCGACTGGGGCAGGGGTCTGTTAGCACCTGCACGGATTACCTCCCCTGATTTCGGAGGGGTGGGACAGGGGCTGGGAGCAGCGGTAGGCATGGTAACCCAAAAGCCCTTTCCTGTGGGCTGGGCGCAGTGGGAGTGTTGGTGGCCCGGAAACCCCTTACTCTGGACCAGGAGCAGTGGACTGTGGCTCAGATGCCCCTACCTCTGGGCCAGGAGCAGCGGGACTCTGTACCTTGATCTGGTGGTCTGGTGTCCTCTGTGTCTTTGTAGTGTGGAACCAGGTGGCTGCCTGTCTGCAGAGGGGTGATTCAGCATCTTCTGCATGACTCAGGACCTCGGTAGGGCGTGCACACACCTGCCTGTCTGCAGCATCTTCCATGCAACTCAGGACCTTGGTAGAGCCTCAAAATACTTTTTTTTAAATTGCAGATGGACTGAGAATTCTTTACATTTATTTCAAAAGCTACTATCATGAGACTAGTGCATTTGGGGCAAAAATCAAGAGCAGCACAAATAACTAACAAATGAAATCAAATCAATTAAAGGCCCTTGAGTGTAGATTTTACCAAATTATATTAATAGGCAACATTTTATATTAATGCTACACAATATTCTTTGCTTTTGGCCTCTGTATGTTTCTTTAGTAAGCTGAATATTATTAATTTCAAGATGTGATTTTAATTGTTTTCAATCAATTTTGTTATTAACTATGTACATTTCAGTAAAGAAAATATTTAAAGTAGCTACTTGATTGGGTAACCCTAATTAGCAATTAATTAGAACACAGAACATAAAAGTTCCAACATTTACAGTATGGTGGTGAAGCACTATCATATTTGGTTTTATTTTCTTTCTGTAAGAGTAAGTTCTTCAAGAAGATGATGTTTAATTGAAAAATAAAGTTGTTTCTCCTTATACATTTTTTTTATTTTTCCCAATTTTTGCACTCCTCTTTCCTCTGTATTTGATTCTCTGGTCTCTTGTCTTCCTTCTTATCTTAGAACTTTTCTTTGCTTCCTCATTTTATCCCTTTCTACACCCTTTCATTTCTAGCATAAATATCTCTTCAGTAGCAAACACAGAGCATATTTTACTTTTTCTCTGCATTTCCCTTTCTGCCTAATAAAAAATACCCAGAAAGAAACATTTTCAGTGGGTTCCCACTACACAGCCCAGCCTCACAGCCCGGAAATGATGGTCTCCAGTACATAGCTTTGCTGAGTTGGACACACACGACAGCACTAAGATAACAGGGTACTGAGACGATGCTGTCTGGTGAACTGAAGTGAGGCAGCTGCAAGTAAGAACACTTTAAAGATCTATTGAAGCATAGAGATGCAAAATCTGGCATAGCAGGAGCTCTGAGGTAGGAGCTGAGGCAGATGAGAGAATGGCCTGGTATTTGGAAAGTAAAAATGCATTTTTGACTGAATATGAGTTGCTAGTTAATACATGGATTTTATAATAAGTCTATAGTACCTAATATTATAGCTCCATTTTTCTTAATGTGTATTGCTCTACTAATTGTCAACCTCTCTAGTCATATCTCGATCACAATAAGTAGTGTCTATCTTAAAAATAAAAATAAAAATAAAACAATTACAAAAAGCAGTTGTAAGCCTGGCATGGTGGTGCATACCTGTAATCCCAGGAGTTGAGAATCTGAGGCAGGAGGATCACCACAGTTCAAGGCCAGTCTGGGCTACATAGTGAATTCAAGGCCAGCCTCAATTACATAGCAAAACTGCGTTTCAACAAAAACAACGACAACGAGGACAACAACAAAAGAACAGTTGAAAAACAGTTCAACAGTTAAGTATGTATTATAAAAGGACTTTTATAAATTGTATGAGCCTAACATTGTGGAAATATTTAGAAACAAATGATTAATCTCACTAAAATGTGCTTTCATTTCCTATATTTCATGTAGGACTACCTGCTTACACCTGACACTCAAATTTTACATATAGACACATAAACCTTATTTCCTATGAGAAGAACATATCAAGAAATTTGGGGTTCTTGGCTAATTTATCTGAAATTCCAACAGAATAATTACAATATACTTGGAGGACAACTGTGATAGATAGACTCAACCGTTCATTTGACTGAACTGAGAAACACCAAGGAAATTAGATAAAACACACTGCCAGGTGTATAGGTGAAAGAGAGTGTTTCCCCAGAAAATTGGCATGTAGGTCAGCAAACTGAGGGAGCCGACCTGCCCTAAATCTAGGCAGAACTGCCCAGTTGGCCAGAGGATTGAATGGAGCAAAAATAGAATGAGGGAGGCATCCAGGGCAAGCTCTTTCCTTCTCTGTTCTCTAACCACCATGAGGTCAACAGCTTTCCTAGGTCATGCTTTTCTGCCATGATGTTAACTGCTTCACTGAAGTCTGGAAACAATGGAGTGTGATCACGGACTGAAACTCCTGAAACTGTGAGACAATAAACATTTTTCCTTTTAAATGTTGTATGTCAGGTATTTGTTCACAATGATTAAAAGCTAACACAATAACTTTGTAGAACATAAGAAAGCCACAGGGAAATAGTGGCCCTAAAAGGGGGAGATGCAGGGTTTAGCTATTAAATTTCAGCTGCAAACTCATCGATGCACATTTTCAACAATACTTTGAAAACCCCGCAGTCAAAGTAGCTACTTTAAAAGAGAGAAAAGTGATACATTGGAAGTTGAGATCATTATCAGTGCACATTATTTTTTTTATAAATCCATTTCTTTAAGACTTTAGGAATTCAGCTTTTATAATGATTCAATAAATATAAACTGAGAGAAAAAAATCATCCAGAAACTGAGAAAGGGAAATAACATTACAATGCTAATACAGTCAGTAGGAGGCCACAGTAATCCAGATTATCATACATAACTGTCTCATGGAAACTAATTTGACTTTTATTGTGCTGCTAAATGAAATTATTACATGATCTATAGATTATTGAGCCCTGTGGCACTGCTGGAGAATGAGGCACTGAGCTGCATCTTTTACTTTGATGGTTGTGAGGTTTTTAAAGCACTTTACACATTAAAAGTAAGTAAAGAAGACTATAATATTCAGAAACAACACAGTGACTAAACAAATTACTTGACAGAAACCATAACTATGGTAAGAAAGAAAACATTTCCTCATTAAAGCATATGCATCCAATAAAGACAAAGTATGGAAAGGAACTTGCATATGACAGCTAT
This sequence comes from Heterocephalus glaber, assembly GCF_053883595.1. Taxonomy (NCBI): domain Eukaryota; kingdom Metazoa; phylum Chordata; class Mammalia; order Rodentia; family Bathyergidae; genus Heterocephalus; species Heterocephalus glaber. The sequence continues at coordinate 36,668,167 of NW_028258308.1, forward strand.
ATAATTAAGCAATGAGTTTTTTACACCAAAAGCCATGCCTTGGACAATGCCCCCAGCTGTTTCCTAAACTATCCCCTGAGGGATTTTGAATAATCTGTGGACTTTGGCATCTTCCTGTATGGTATTAGAAATATAATGCACTGGTCATGCTAATGGTACAATCTGGTTACAGATGTTGTTTTTTGAAGATGTAGGGAAAAAGACATTGATATTTGGGTCATAATTAGTATGTTAAAAGCAGTGGTTCAGTTGAGTACTAATAGATACACTTTCCTGTCCCTTGGGGGTCCTCCCTAGAGCCACCTCCTAAGAAGTTAGCTCCCTCCATTCCACTATAGTAAGCTGTGTGTTTTAGACTATGACCATAGGATTAGGAACTCTTAGAGTTCAATATACATGTTTCTTTCACTGTCTTGAAAGCTGTAGTTGATGAGGGTCTGCGCTATTTGATTATTACATCCTACCCTCCACTTGGGTACACAGCTTACTAAGCTTATTTATTACAGATTTTTTTTACTTGACTACAATCCTGCTCCCTATCCCACCATATGAAATCATCCAGAATTTCTACATCGTTGCATACTTTGACCCATCAATCTCTTTTTTATTGTATCTCTAATGACTTTTCCCTTCCCTCCATTTTTGCTACCTCCTTCCATACACACAACAAGGGCTGGACTTGAAACTGTTGTCAAAAACTACAAATTCCAATGTCAACCTGTAGGTATAACTTTCCTTCTCTTGGCTGTTTGTTTTTCATTGATTCCTGATGTATACTTTTAGCTCATCTAGTTTTCTTATGCATTAAATCCTTTACCTTCTCCAAGATCTTTTGTACTTTTTACATTATCCAACTAGGTAATGTTAACAGATGCCTTAGTTACTTTTCTCATTGCTGAGACAAAATATCAGACACCCAAAGTTAAAGGAGAAAAGATTTATTGTAGCTCTCAGTTTGTAGAGGTTTCAGTTTATAGTTGGCTGGTTCTAAGGCAAGGTGGCACGGTGGCATGGTAGAGGGGCCTATAGAGGAGAAATAATCCACGGCAAGCATGCAAAAAACAGCAAAGCAGCAAGCAGCAGCAGCAGAAGCTGCTCCTTTTTATCCCTTCCAGGCCTTTCAGGTGGTACCACACACCCAGAGAAGCCCTTGGCATTATCCACACCCAGAACTATGCTAGACCAATCAGTGGATTAATTTAAATCACACACTCTTAATCCCAGCAAAGCATAACTCAATCCAAGCAGCACACACCCTAGATCCAGCCACCTCCCAAAACTCCCTATGAGCACATGAGGTTTTGTGGGAACATCTAGACACAAACCATAACATCAGAGTACTGGGGTGTCCAGGAATCTCTTCCAGGTGGTTGTTATCCTTTTTAAAGAATTGGACAAGACAAATGAAAAGCACAGAGGTTTTACTTTTATTATAGGTAAAAAAGAGAAAAGGGAGAAGTGCTCTGAAAAGAAGTGCTCTGCAGAGTGAGTGTGGGAAGAGAAAATACAACCTGGACAAAAAGCAGCTACTGTGAAAGAAAGAAATCACTGGGTGTGAGGCCAAGGGGCACTGTCTTTTTTTTTTATTTGTACCAGGGAATGAACTCGGGACCTTGCCCTTCCTAGACCGCACCACTCAGCTAAACCCCAGCCACCCACTGTCTTTTATATTCCAATTCTGACATCAGATCTAGGCCTTCCCTTCAAAATCCTGCTAGATCTTGTGCTGGAAGAATTAAAGATATCATCCTCTGATTGGTTTCAGGGGCAGAGATTGAAAGCTCTTCTGTGCATGTCTCCTGGGCATGATTGACAGGTCATGCCTACTTGCACAACCAGTTTGCCATCCCATAAACTCCTGTCTCAGTTCTATAGTCTGTTTTGGCAGTATCTTTTCCTGTATTGTCTTTCATCATTTCTTTTAGCCCCACTCCAAACCTGGAAGATCTGTATTATCGGGTCTCTCCTCAACTAGTCCCAACAGCCAAGAACTACTCAGAATAGAAAGATAAGTTGAGGCCATGAATACCTTTAATGGCTAACTTCAAATGGGCTCTCAGTATACATATCCTGTTTAATTCATTGTCCCAGTTGCTACAACTGTTTCACACATTCTTCCTTGTCCTCAAAATTCTAATCCATCCCTTCTCCTCCTACTGTCAGTTGATCGCTTTACAAGAGCAAATAAATTACCAGAGCAATAGTTCTTATCTTCACAACAAGAAATAGTAAACTGTATTCCATGCTATCCTGCCCACCTTTTCTCTGGTAAAATAGGGACACTCTTCCTCTTCTCACTTAAAGTGAGGAAGTTCATCCACTTAGCCATTGGATTCCACTTGCTCACCTCTTCTTAATCACTCTGACTATTACTATCTATCTCTTTCTGGTGGATTTAATAGGTTGTGCAACTCATATCTCCCTTCTGACATTTAAACATGTTGAGATATCTCCCATATTCACAGAAGCTCTCCATGAACCCCACTCCAGCCTCATTCCATGTTTCCTCTTTTTCATTCCCATCTCATAGTTTTCATACCTAATCTTTTAATCAGGAAACAAAAATTTAGTGTCTTTCCCAATCACTGTATGAAAAACAAACTATTATCAAATATTAAAAGAAAGTCATGTTGCCTGAATTCTCAGCAGCACTTGAAAGAATTCACCACATCTTCTTGAATTGTTCTTCTGTTGATGTCTGGGACTCTTAGTCCTAGTTTAACTCCTTCTCTCATCACTTTCTCTATGCCTCTTTGAAAAATCTTCCTTTACATAATCACTAAACATCTGGTTATCTTAACATTCAGAATCTCATCTTCTGTTTACTGTATGAGTTAAGATTTGATCTTCCTCCAAACTTTTAAGTATTCATAATGCAATGATCTCTAGTCCAGGCCACTCTTGTTGAGTTTCAAATTTATAACTACCTACTTAATACCTCTAACTGGGTAACTCAAACATACTTTAAACAATGTAATCAAAACTAATCTCATGATTACTTATCCACATACTAGAGAAAACAACACATTTCTCTTCCAATGTGTTTTATCTCAGTAAAACAGTGTCATCATTAACCAGTTACATAAATGGAACACTTGGGGAAAACTCAGTTTATTCTATGGTCCTTTCCATTATCATAGCCGATTAAAGATTTCCTACTATGAATATCTTTCACATTAACCTTTTCTTTTCATTTTTATGGTCACTTTATTAGGTCACTAGAGTAGCCTAAGCTACCAAATTTCTTACCTGGTGCCTTAATCATAGCCTAAAAGCTTTTGTACATAGAGAAGGGATGGAGTTTGAGGAGAGGGGGAAATGGGGGGAAAAAAGACAGGATTGCCATGTACAGAAGCAAATTCCCTATGATAAGTGTTATCATTATGCTTGTTTAAAATGAACCAATAAATGTGTTGCTATTAAAAAAATTAGTTTTCACCAAGCCTGCTGTCATGTATTCTTCAAAATGAAGATAAATTGATTATCTCAAAATACAAATCTGATTATGCTTGTTGAATCCTACTTCAGCCTAAACCCCTTACTGTTTCCCATTTCTCTAAGGATAAGAAAAATAGAAAATCCTTAAGGGACTATTTCATCAAGCTCCTACCCACCTCTTAAGGCCCATTCTCCATATGGGGTAGCTCATTTCCTATAATCTTGCTGCACTAACTTACTGTGAGTCCTCAAAAGTGCCTGTTCCCTCCTGCAACAGAAACTTGTCACACAAATCCCTTCTGTCTGCATATTTTTCCTCTCGTTATTATAAACTCATGCTCACTCTGGCTGCTACTCAGTCCCATTTTCTCAAAGTAACTTTCTCTGGCCCATGAGCTATGCCAGATTTCTTTCCTTCCAACCACTCACCTTATTTCCACAAGTACACAATGCCATTAATTAATACTTTTATAACTCACTTCTCCAACCACCCAAGAACGATGTTTCACACAACTTAGGGAGAGTCTATTTAATATTTGCCATTTATTAGAACTCAATATATTATTTAGTTGAATAAGTAGATGGATGGATGACTAGATAGACAAGAAAATTTGACAAGCATGACGTATTCAAAATGTGAACAATAAGCTATGAGATACTTCTCTATTTTATTTCACACATTTATTATATTTCAGCTAAGTAAAATTAATTACTGAATATTAATCTTCTAATATTTTCCAGTTAAAATTATTTGACTTTTTACCATATGCTATTTTATAAATTTATCAACTATTACAGAGCAATTTCCCCTCTCTCAAACTTTTCAATTCAAAATTCTTACAATATCCCAAAGCAAGTAAAAACTCTATTATTAAAAATAATGACAATAGTTGCCTTTCACTCAAATGTTTGGTGTTCAGTGATGGTCATGTGTTTAAAAAGAGGAATTGAGATAATCTACTTAATTCACTTCAATGATGATATACCACATGCTACCATGTGCCATGGTGTTCCATTGTGAGAATACAGAGTTGAACAGGGCAGATTTTACCCTGCTGGTGTGCAGTTGTTCACAGTGGTAGTTAACTGATTGTCAACTTCAGTAAGAAATGCCCAACTAGATTAGCTCAGCATAATTCTGGGTTTGGAAGACCCACCCTAGGGAGGATTGTCTCCAGAATAGTATAAAAAGGGAAATAAGAAGGAAGACTCACTTCTCTTTCTTTGGAGGACTTTCTCTTCATCTTCACCTTGGATGTAGTCTCCTGGCTTCCAAAGCAAATTCTTCACCCTTCCTGCACAGACTCTTCAGTCTCCAGTATAGATCCTTCAGCCTTCTGGTGCAGACCTTCAGCCTTCCATTGCAGACCTTTACATCGCATCTCCTGATACAGACTCACATGGGACACTACAGTGGGCTCCAGGTCTTCAGTTGAATCCACCAGATCTCAAGAGTGTAGACAGACACTTTGAACTCTTCCACATCTGACTCTGTGGATGGCCATTTTAAGCCAATCTTATAAATTCTTATATATTTGCATATATTGCATTAAATGTGTTCCTCATAAGAAAATACAGACTCATACATTAACAAAAAAGCTGGTGGTCTAAGGCCACAATTATATTTAGAATTATGGTAATTTTACTGCAACATTTAGTTAATTTGTTGCTTCAGTGACCCTGGCACTTCAAAACACTTAAGTCAATAATACTGACCAAGAGTGGCCACTTAATAGAACAATCTACGTTCACAGTAATGATTTTAATAAATTAAGGCATATTCTTCTAAAACAGGAAAATGATTATTTATGGCCAGAGGAAGATAAACATGACCTTAGTGAGTATTTCTCATAAGTCATTCACTTTTTATGATTTCTTTAACTTAAAGTCTAGCTCAGATATACAAAATAAAGTATTTATATTAATATTATCAATATTATTAATGAATCCTAGAAGAAACTAAAAACAATCTTCAATAATTTATGTACAAAGAACAGTACATATTACATTTTGCCAAGAATGAAAAATTAAAGAATGAATAGCTTTAAAGATGTCAAGATCACAAAACTAATGAAATACTTTACCTATTGATTGAAATTATAACATTTGATCATTGAACATCATATACCATAAAGTACTGGTTCCCATCCCCTCAGTTTTCTCTATTACCTTGTTTCTTTTGGCTAGTGCTAGGGATTGAGCCAAGGGCTCTGAGCATGCTAGGCAAGGGCTCTGCCACAGAACTACAGCTCCATCCCTCTTATTATTACGGTAAACAATGGTTGATGATTTTCCATGAGCCAGAGAAGCAGTAGGCTGAGAATATTTCTATACATAATTTCACTTGGACTTACAGAGAATTGATGAGGAAGGAACAGTTAACACTCATAACACTGATATTAATTAAAATTTCGCAAGATCACACAGTTAGAATTTAAAATCATGCTGGATGAATGTGGTACTCTCAGTAAACCACTTTCATATACAATCCTCCATCAAAATTTTTGTTTCATGTTAGTGAAGCAAGCACAAATTTTACAAAGAGTCAGGTGCACAGATTAGAAATCAATCATTTTCACAACTTGTTTTACTAACTCAGCTACAACAGAACCTGACAACTACAACTTGAAGTGAGGTTGAATTTGGCTCATTATTTTAGAGGATTCACCCCATGGTTTGCTGTCTCCAAGGCAGGAACACCAAGGTGGAAGGGTGTGGTGGGACAGAGATGCTTAGTTAATGGTGATCACTAACCAGAGGGACAGTGTCAGAGAGAAAGCCAAAGACTAGAGATAAATTCCAACTTCATGCCTCTATGACTCACCCAAACATGCCCAGAAATGTGCTTTTGTAATCCCCTAGATGGCTCCCAAGAGAATCAAGTCGACACAATTAACCTCAACCATCAAACTCAAAATTGGAAAGAGTATGGTGATATCAATAATCCCCAAATTAGGTTTTAATAAATTCTTTCTTATTTGTCTTCCCAAAGTTCCAGTAGAATTATGATGATACTAAATCAAGATTTCTAGGTCTTCTATGTTTTGTTTTGTTTTCTTTTTATAAAAATGATTGTTTCTGCTTGCTGTAACTCTGAATCTGATCCCTATGATGGAGCAGAAGAAGGAATATAGTGTAAGTAGAGTTACACAGGGCTAAAACATGTAAAATGAAACAGACTGCAGCTACATTAAAGGCCATATGCTAGAGAGGACAGCAAAGGCTCAGAGCAGTGGTTCTAGAAAGGAGTTGCTGAAAATTATCTGGCACATGCTCACTGGTTTTAGCCACAGTGACCCATGTTGAGGCTTTCAGGTCAATAATCTTGCTTTCCATTTTATTTCATTTTGGTCAACAATGAACTCTGTCTTGTGTCTGTCAGGCTTCATTGAGAAAGTTAATTGAAGATTAATTTGCCTAACCTATCAAGACATGCATGTGAACTATCATTAAAATACTTGGAAACTTTTGAAAAAACAACATACACACACACACACACACACACACACACAAATGGAGCATTCACTGGCATGCTCCCACCAGCAAAGTCCAGAGTAGTAGTTGAAGATACAGCATGGTGGAGGAGGGGTAAGAGAGACATATTTAGAGTTTACTGTGCACCATATGTATGGCCTCATACCAAACATTCAACTTCCCATTTCCAAAAATGTCCTTCATCTAACTTACCACTCAAGGAATTTGATACCACAGTAGTGCCAGCCTCTTTTCATCCTACTGTTTTCTCTTCCCAGTATTTTTCTGCCCTCCATTCTTCTCTCTCTCTCTCTCTCTCTCTCTCTCTCTCTCTCTCTCTCTCTCTCTGTCTCTCTCTCTCTCTGTCTTGCTCTCTCTCTGGAGTCATAAAAAGTATAGGATGGAAAATACAGATGGAAGAAGGTAGAGAGGGAAAGAGAGAGAGGAAAAGAATAAGAAGTGGGAAGGAGAAAGGAAATGAGAGATTTGTGTGCTTAAACATATCATGACCAGACTATATTTAAAACTAGATCTCTGATTCCAACCTTCAGAAACTTGCTCAGGAGACTCACAGTTCTCAGTAGGAAGTCAAATTGCTAATTCTAATAACAATCCAGGAACTAAATTATGACTTTCATGATAAGAAGTTTCAAGATCTAGGACTTTATGAATAGTTGACCATTCCCTTCAGTTTTGCACACATTTGCAATTTACAGACATCCAGAGAAAGTCAAATATACTCCCTAGGTGATTACATGAATTCTGACTTTGGGTCAACCTGCTGCCACCTTCCCATCCTACATCCTCCCATATGGGCCACCTTAGATGCCTGGATTTTTCTCCCTTTTTTCACTACAAAGCTTTCTCCTCCTCTGCCTGCCTCCAAGTCTGCCCAAATGCAAGTTGCAGTGGCTGACTCCTTTGCTATAGCAAGCTATGAATAAACTTTGCTTATTCTCATTTGGTTGTCCTTATTTCCACAGGAAAATAAAGAGAAGAGATAGAGAAAGAAAAAAGAAAAAGTTCTCAATTACTAATTGTTATCTTTTATTTTGTGTTTCCATTTTCTACATATCTGTTGTAGTCAGAAAGATTCAGCAAGGGAATATATTATATACAGGACACATAACTTATAAGGTTATTTTATGATAATTACCCAAAAAGTCAAATGCAAAGGAGTGCAAGAGATTAACTGTACACTAGAAGACCAAAAGATTTAGCTGAGGGCCTAGATCCCAGCCATTTCCCACACTAAATCCAGCTAAAGGTTTAGAATCCAAGACAGTGTCCTCCTTGAGTCCAGCCAGTGGCCTAGAGCACACAGCAATGTCTCATCCTTGACCATATTAAGAACAAGGCCCAAGGGCCAGGGGTGGAAGCCAGAAAATCCATGCTGGTGAGATGAAGGATTTGTGCCCAGGAAGATGAGGGATCCACTGTGGAGCCAGGAAGTGATGCTCACAGTAAAGGTCAGAGCTCCCCTGATGAAAACAGCAGCCATTCCCAGTGACAGCAAGGTCCCAAGCTCCTCCGCCAATGGTATCAGCCTAGTTTGCATCAGGAAAACTATCTGCAGCAAGCTTCTCCTAGCAAATCAAGAGGCCAAGATCTTCCTCTCCAGTTCTCTTTTCATAGCTATTGGTAACAAATTCCAGGTGGATCCTACATGCCCAGACTATGCTGATTCAGTTAAGCTTGGTGTTACAAGTTGATCATTAGTCAATCCACTACAATATCCAAATAAATTAAAATTTCTTGAGAATAAGAATCATATTTGGCCTTTCCACCACTCCCAGCCCAGAAGAAGGGGGTACCAGGCCACCTTTCCACCACTCCCAGCCAGGAAGAAGGGTCTTCTGGGTGGCCTTTCCACCACTCCCAGGTAGGAAGAAGGGGCTTCTGGGCTGCCTTTCCACCCCTCCCAGCCAGGAGGAAGGGGCTTCCGGACCGGCATTCTACTGCTCCCAGCACAGAGGTTGGGGCTTCTGGGTCTCTGTTCCACCACTCACAGCCCAGAGGAAGGGGCTTCTGGGCTGCCCTTTCACCGCTCCCAGCCCAGAGGAAGTGAGCTGTGTAGGTGCCAGTAGCACACTCCTGCTTGTCAAAATGAGAAGACAGGTAAACAAAACCAGACTACCAGATCACCTACACTAACCTCAAAGCGAAATGAGATGGAACACTCTGATACTCATACAACTGGACTCCCTGAACTGCCAACAAAAGAGGGTCTGGAAAAAAGGAAATCTGAAATAATTTCTCAGATAACAGCAGAGATTGTGCTTATGGTGCAAGACAAGATTAATAAACCTAGAGAGGACACAGATTAAAAAAAAAGAGGATCTGAGGAACATGATGGAATCCCAACATAGGAAACAAATACAATCCATAAAATAGATGCAAACAGATTTCCAGGAGATTAAAAACTCTATCGAAAGTCTGTGCAGCAGAATGAGCCAATGTGAGGACAGAATTTCACATATAGAAGATAAGATTGCAATTAGTGACCAGGAAAAGAAAAATTGCTTTAAAATTGTAAGGGAACTTGAGAAATCAATCCAGCAGCTGCTAGATGATGCAAAGAAGAATAACATAAGACTGATTGGAGTCAATGAAGAAAGAGGAGAGAGTGCAGATGACATAAAAAAAACCTGTTCACAGAAGTGATGGCAGAAAACTTCCCAAGGAGGGGAAAAGAACTTGACATACAGATAAGTGAGGCATATTGGACTCAAACTAGCCTTGAGCAAAAAAATCTACACATGGGCATATAATTGTTAAGATTCCAGAAACCCAACAGAAGAACAAAATTCTACAAGCAGTTAGGGAAAAGAAACAAATCGCATACAAAGGAAAGCCCATCAGAATCATAGCAGACATCTCAATGCAAACCCTCAAGGCAAGAAGAGCTTGGAGTGATGTACTGCAAGCCCCAAAGGAAAACAGCCTCCAACCCAGATTGATGTACCCTGCAAAACTATCTTTCAAAACTGAAGGGGAAATAAGATACTTTCATGATAAAGAGCACCTTAGGAACTTCATGAGTACCAAACCAGCACTCCTAAAAATTTTAGATAATATCCAAGGTACAGAAAATGAGGATCACAACCCCAGGAAGCCTAGCAGAATGAATCCATCAGGCGTGAAAGGAAATTAAAAGTAAAGGGGGAGAATCCAACAAAAAGAAAAAGTCATGACAATGATAAGTCAATATGTATCAGTTATAACCATCAATGTTAATGGTCTCAATTCACCAATCAAAAGAAATAGAGTGGCAGAATGGGTCTAGAAGGAAAATTTAACAATATATTGCATACAAGATACACTTAATTGAAAAAGAAACTCATAGATTGAAAGTAAAGGGTGGAAAACTATACTCCATGTGGTAGGAACCAGAAAAAAAACAGGAGTAGCTATCCTCATTGCAGATCAAGTGGATTTCAAACCAACACTGATTAAGAGAAGGATGCTACATCCTTGTAAAGGGAAGAATCCAAGAGGAAGAGATGACAATCATAAATATATATGCACCAAACACTAGTGCACTGAAATATATGAAACAAATACTAACGGACATGAAAAGTCATATATGCACTACTACAATAGCAGTGGGGAACTCAATACCACACTGTTGAAATAGATACATCAGTGAGACAAAAAATAAGTAATGAAATACTAGAACTCAATCAAACTCTTGAACAAGTGAGCTTAACAGATGTTTACAGAGTCTTCCACCCCACAAAATCGAAATACACATTCTTATCAGCTGCACACTGGTCGTTCTCCAAAATAGACAACATACTCACTCATAGAACATGTTTAAGTAAGTGCAAAGGAATTAAAGTTATCCCCTGTATATTATCAGATCATAGTGCAATGAAATTGGAGATAAATAGCAAAAGAAACTCAAGCAATTTCATAAACACATGGAAATTGAACAACACATTTCTGAATAACCAATGAGTCACAGAGGAAATTAAAGAAGAAATCAGACAGTTCCTTCAATTAAATAACAGTGACAGTACAACATATTGGAATGTATGGGACACAATGAAAGCAGTCTTATGAGGAAAATTCATAGCTGTGAATACACATATTAGGAAAACAGAGGAAGCCCAATTAAACAACCTGATGCTAAACTTCAAGTTTCTAGAAAAAGACGAGCAGGACAAACCCAAAGCTCATAGAAGGGAAGATACTATAAAGATCAGCAGAAATCAGTTCAATGGAGACTAAGAGAATGATACAAAAAATCAATGAAGCCAAGAGTTGGTTCTTCAAAAGCATAAACAAAATTGACAAACACTTAGCCAAACTTATCAGAAACAGGAAAGAAAAGGTTCAAATCAATGCAATTAGGAATAAAAAGGGCAAAATTACAGCAGACTCAGCACAAATCCAGAGGATCATCAATACCTACTTTAAGAATCTATATGCCAATAAGATGGAAAACACAGAAGACTTTGATGGATTCTTAGATATGTATGAATTACCCAGGTTGAATGTAGATGATCTAAAAATTCTAAATGACTCAATATCAATCAATGAAATTGAAAACATAATTAAAATTTACCAACTAAGAAAAACCCAGGTCCTTCTGGCTTCACTGCTGAATTCTACAAAACATTTAGAGAGGAACTATTGCCACTACTGTTTAAACTCTTTCATGAAATTGAAAGGGAAGCAATAATCTCTAATTCTTTCCTGGAAGCAAGGGTCACTTTGATATTTTAAGTGCAGAATGACCCAACCAAAAAAGAGAAATATAGGCCAATCTCACTAATGAACATAGATGCAAAAATCCTTAATAAGATAATGGCAAATAGAATGCAGAAGATCATCAAGAATATCATACACCCTGATCAAGTGGGATTCATCCCAGGGATGCAGGGATTGTCCAACATATGCAAATCAATCAATGTAATACACTGTATCAATAGAGCCAAGGAAAAAAATCATATGATTTTTCTCCATAGATGTAGAAAAAGCATTTGACAAAATCCAACATGGATTTATGATAAAACCCTACAAAAAATTGGAATACATGGTCTCTACCTCAATCTGATAGAAGCCATCTATGAAAAACCAACAGCCAACGGTCAAAAACTGAAATCCTTCACACTAAAATGAGGAACAAGACAAGGATGTCCACTATCACCACTCTTGTTCAATATAGTTCTGGAAACATTAGCCACCACAATTAGACAAGAGAAATAAATAAAAGGAATAAAGATAGGAAGTGAAGAAGTCAAAATGTCATTATTTGCAGATGACATGATACTCTATATAGAAGACCACAAGAATTCCACCAAAAGTCTTCTAGACTTAATAACCAAATTCAGTCAAGTAGCTGGTTACAAGGTCAACACACAAAAATTAATAGTTTTCCTCTACACCAATGACAGACTCACTGAGAGAGAAATAGGACAAATAATTCCTTTCCCAATACCATCCAAAAACTGAAATACTGAGGAATCAACCTAACAAAATAAATCAAAGACCTCTTCTCTGAAACTATGGCACTCTGAAAAGAGAGATTGAAGAAAATATCAGAAAATGGAAAGACATACCCTGCTCCTGGATAGGGAAGAGCAATATAGTGAAAATGGCCATACTTCCAAAACTTCTATGTAGATTCAATGCAATCCCAATTGAAATCCCAGCAGCATACTTCTCAGACCTTGAGAAAACAATCTAAAAATTCATTTGGAACAAGAAGAGATCCAGAATAGCAAATGCAATTCTAGGTAACAAAGACATGGCAGGGGCTATCACAATCCCCAACTTGAAACTATACTACAAAGCTACTGTGATAAAAACAGCATGGTACTGGCAAAGAAACAGACCTGAGGACCAGTGGAATAGATTAGAAGATGCAGAAACAACTCCAGACACACTCAGCCATCTCGTCTTCAACAAAGGAGCCAAACACCCTCACTGGAGGAAATATGGCCTCTTTAATAAATGGTGCTGGAAAAATTGCGTTTCAACTTGTCAAAGATTAAATCTAGACCTATATCTTTCACCATGCACTGAACTAAAATCCAAATGGATTAAATATCTAAATATTAAAATAGAAAAGCTGAACCGGCTGGAGCAGAGGTTAGGTAGGACTCTTGAAGATATCACTGTAGGAAAAGATTTTTATGAACAAAACCTCAGTTTCCCATGAACAAGCACAAACAATCAACAAGTGGCATCTCTTCTTATTAAAAAGCTTCTGCACAGCCAGAGAAACCAGCAACAGTGTGAGGAGACAACCCACAATGTGGGAAAAAATCTTCACCTGCTGTTACTGGACAAAGGTTTCTATCTCAAATCTATGAAGAACTTAAAAAGATCAGACCTCCCAAACTTAAAGACCCTATCTCAAAATGGCCTTCTGAAATGAACAGACCTTTCTCAGACAAAGAAGTAAAAATAGCAAATAAATACATGAAAAAATGTTCAACGTTGCTGGTCATTTGAGAGATGCAAATGAAAACAATGCTGAGATTCCACCTCACTCCAGAAAGAATATCTGCCATCATGAAATGAGCCAATAACAAATGCTGGCTGGGCTGTGGGGAAAAGGAAACCCTGCTGCTGGGAGTGTCTACTGGGGCAATCACTATGGAAATCAGAATGGAGATGCCTCAAAGAACTAGGACTGGAAGTCCCGTTTGACCCAACTATTCCCCAATTGGTTATCTTCCCCCAAAATAAATAGAATCATACCACAGTGATATATGTGTACCTATGTTCATAGCAGCACAATTTGTAATCAATAAAACTCAGAAGCAGGCCAACTGCCCATCCACTGGAGACTGGATAAAGAAAATGTGGTTTTTTTAAAAATGGAGTATCACTCAGCCATGAAAAATGAGAAATTAGGAGACATTTATAGCTAAATGGATGCACATTAAGGTGATACTCTAAAGTGAAGTAAATAGGACACACATATAAATACTGAATAGTTTCTCTAGTGTGAGAAATTGAAAGTGTAAATAAGAACTAAAAGATATAAGAGATAATGTGAAATAGGAAGCATAGGGGCAAATGGGAAATAGGAGGGGTAGGGGAAAGGAAAGAAGGGAATTTAATTAATATGAGAAAGTAAAAAAATGGAATCAAAATTTTTATAAATAGTGAAGGATGGAGGGATTGAAGGGAGGGCAGGAGAAGAGGGAAAAATAAGAACCAAGAGAGACTGTGTAAAGGTGCAAATTTCCAATGATGAATGCCATTATATTTTATACCTAATGTGTACCAATGAAATAATATTTTAAAAGAATCATATTTTATATATCTCTGTGTCCCTCAATACTCTTAGCTACAGGAGTTTAATGTCAAAGATAATGAATAATTTTCCCTTAATTATTAGATGTAACAAAACATCATAGTAATTGGCATATCAAAAGAACCTTATATTTGATCCTAGACCTGATGCACATATGTGAAGTCTGAAATTTCAAAACAGATAGCTCTGCCAGGCATAGTGGTACATGATTATAATCCCAGGTACCCTGCAGGCTGAGGCAGGAGGACTGAATTTGAGGCCAGCCTGGGAAACATAGGGAGAATGTTTTAAAATAAAAAAAAAAAAATGGGTGACGGATGTAGTTCAGTGGTACAAAACTTGCCTAGCAAGCACTGCATGAGGGTCTGCATTCCATTTCCAGTGCAATAAACAAAACAAAACAAATAAAATAAAATAAAATCCAAACACCACAGGTGTGCAAAATCAGAACATGCTTCCCCCAAATATTGAGTTATAAGGCAGTCAAGAAGCAAATGCAAAAAAAGTTCTCTATCCACTTACTATTCACCTGTAACAGGAAATAGTTTGATAAACACAAAAGGAACTGTGGCCCCTTTTATCCTTCAACTTACACTCTTCTGAAATGAAAGTGATGATGATAACAAAAGCCCATATACTTGGAAAATGTTAAAAGGGAATAAAATCCTATGAGTGCCAGGTTTAGTACAAAAGGGTGCCATTGACAGACAAGATTTGGATCCACTTGTAAAAGACAGAAAGTTGGGCCGGGGATTTAGCTCAGTGGTTCCATCACTTGCCTTGCAAGTGCAAGGACCCGAGTTCGATCTCTGGTACCAAAAAAAAAAAAAAAAAGACAGAAGGTCAACAGCACCAACAGAGAAGTGATGAACTTTTGTTTATGGCATTTGTTAAACTAGTGAGCATTTATTGATGGAAGTTAGTTTATTTTCCCCCCGTATCAGAAAATTTGAATAGAAGAAAACTTATTCATTTTTAAATAATAATAAATTTACTGAAATAAAATAATGAACCATCTATGAAAATTAATATTTTCAAAAAATAAATAATGGTCTCATTTTACACTTTTGCAAACCGTTTTTTAAAATTTGTCTTTTAAAAGAAAGGTAGGTTCTCATATTTGTTTCTGCATTTTATCTGTTTGTGTTTGACTTTCCTTTTCCTTTGCTTTATATAAAGAAAATCCACCCTTACACAGGCACATAGTTATAGAAAGGAAAAATCAGTTTTGGGGTATTGTAAGTAATCTTTTTTTGATACTACACTAAAAGTCAAAGTTGGTCACTTCTGAAGTTTAGGTGCAATGTGGAATCTAAAAGTATAATAATGAACTTTATATACTTAATCAAAATCTATTAGCCTACCTTTCATTAGACTCTTATTCATAAATATTTTATAATATATAGACTTCATATAGAAAATATTGGCTCAAAAAGTTGTGCACATTTAATTATGCAATTATTAATAACATATTGTTAAGTGCAGCCACAGCCTGATGAGCCCAATTTGTCAGTACTTATTTGAAGCCATCAAGCTGCGGTGGTAGATGCTACTTTTCCAAAATCCTAATTTTCACTTGAAACTCAAGTTTTTTCCTTAACAATCGTTTTCCTTGAGGTAATAGATTCACTTTATTTTTAAGAAAAACTGCAAAATTTCCAAATCTGTACATAATCACCATGCCTGTCACTAGTGTGGAGAGGTGGCTAATGGTAGAGGGTAGTTTCAAGAACACTAAGGTTCTATATGACAGTGAGAAGGGATGAGACACTTCCTAAGGTAGTAGAACAAGAAATGGGAGGGGGGACGGGAGGGACATTATTTATAGCTTTACACATAAATATAAATAAAAGTAAATAATAAAAGTAAAAATAATTTTTAAAAGATAAGGCAGGGTAATGTACATGGTAGACAAAACATTGTCCCATGTCAGTGGAGCTCTGTGGTCTGAAGTTGATCTACTTGGAGAGGAGCACTTGCATGTTACTGAGAATTGAAGTGGTTTTCAGCTGTGGAAGTGAAGCTAAAAAGCAGAAATATGTAGAACTAGCAATGGGGGAAAGAAGCAAGTAACTTTCACCATTAATTTCACTCCATTCCAAACAGCTTGCTTTAAAATAAAAAGTTCAGGCTTCTCCAATATGTGTGGTGTGGTCATTGGATTGTTATTAAATTGTCTGATGTAATTTGAAACTATATATTAATATAGAATCCTTGAAATATCATAACAGAGAATAGTAAATGGACAACTGTAAAGGTCAGGGATGGGGTAAGGGAGTAGCTTTGTGGCAGAGCACATGCTTAGCATTCACAAGGGCCTAGGTTCAGTCTCCACTATCGCCCCAACACACACACACACACATACACACACACACACAAAATGAGAAATGAATAAAAGTCAGGGACAGAGGCACTTTTTTATGTATCCAACTGACAATATCTAATTGCTTTACAAAACTTTCTTGCAACTAGGATTGCAAATGAACAAATCAAACTAATACCGTAGGTGCTAAAGAGGTGTAGAAGATGTAATTCTGTGACTTGGATGTAATGCAGACATGAAATATGATACTCTGATGTGCAGGTAGAGAGCTTAATGGTAGTATTAGGCAAAATAAATAGGATAAAAGATAATCAAAATATGCTATATATATCAATCAAAATGAAGCCCATTAATCTGTAAAACAAATTTTAAAAATTTTAAGGAGTGAAAAAACATTAATTCTAAAATCAGAAAATGTGGATATTCACCCTTTCCTTGCTTCAAATTCTCTGTAAACACCATGGTCTTTTGAAAAATTGATCCTCCCCCAAAACCAAAAGAAAATATAAAATCACCATGCTTTCTTGTACTTGTTTTGAAAGATTCTTGGTTCATATCAGCTATGAGCTCTCTTTTCAACAAAAAAATTCAAAACTATCCCACTTAATATTGACAAAAGAGCATTTCCAGTTATGAGCAGACATTGGAGAGGAAGGGAATATGTCCTGGTGTAGGTGAGCCCCCTCTTCTCAGAATAATTGTGTTGCAGATACCTTTTCAACCTTTCCATTTCAGAAATTTACCTTGGAGGTTCTTACAATTTTTCTCCAAATTGATTGTTGTTCTAAACACTACATAAAGTCTTTGGCCTTAGGAAATAAATATTTAATTTTTCGATAAAATTTCAACATACCTACTTGACCTTTGTTGTTGTTATTATTTTTTATAAGAAATTTTGTAGTATAAGACCTTGCAATAAGGAGATTACTAAGAGATTTCATTGGTTCTCAGCCTGGGGGCAAGGGGTGGGATTAGAAATTAACGTGAAGAAAGAGTTGGGATGTTCAAGAAAAAAAGATTACTCAGAAGTGCTAAAATAATATGCATGGAGTCACCTCTTGGTATCCCTTTTGGTTTCAATTCCTGATTTTTCACTATTAATCCTGAGGAACTGTGGGGAAAATTTTCATTAAGAATAAATAAAACTTCCCCATATCTTGTAACTAATAGTTCAGAAATGTTAAATAAGGAGAAAGAAAATGAACATAATGATCGCCAATAACCTTTTATGTTTTAGGTTCAAACATTCAGTGATTCTGTCTTAGTACTGCACACGTAAGGATTTTATATTTGTTTATATAACTATTCCCTAGTCTTACCTACTCTATGTATTGCTACAAAATTAAAATAGACAGATCAGTCTCAGACATGCCACAATTTTACTAAGGGCAACATATTTTGCAATCACCAAGGAAGGCAGTGTACAGGTGGATTAGAGGGACATAAACAAAAACCCAGGGCAAGCTACAGAGGACTAACATTGTAAAATCACATGCTTATTTGTGGCACATGATTGTAAGATCATCACATGCTTATCGTGTACCATCTGCTTGAAAAAATTATACCCTCCTCTATCCTTATGAAAGCTTTTCTCACATTTATTGTATACTGACCTTATCCCTTTCCCAGAAACAAAGGCTAAGCCCCTGATTGGCCCAGCCTATGCCAATCAACAAAGCAGTCTGCCCCTATAAGTTTAGGCACAACTCATACTGCACCATCAGAGCAGGATGCTCCCTATCTTGCAGCACCACTCTGCTGTTAATGTAGCTTTTCTTCTGCTTCCTTGGCATTTGCCACACTTTAAAGAAACTTTTGCCTCACACCATATCAATCCTGATTCCCTGACTCCCTCATTTTTCTGCTAAGAGCCCCACTCCTTCATTCTTCACTGGAGTGAGGACAAGGACCCCAGGAGAGGTGCAGGGTCACTCAGAGACCCCCTGCCAGATCCAACAGCAGCAGTAGAAAACTCTGAAAAAGACACATTTAACACCATCCTTATTGAAAGAATGAGTCAATGAGAATGAGAATGTTATTGCTTTACTTAAGAGATATAAAAACTAGAAAATATCTCAATGGCTCTTCAATGTTGCCTTTATGAGTGTCTGCTTAAAAATTGAGACAAATTTTTGTTTGTTTTTGTTATGGTAAAAATTAAATTTTAGGAAGGACAAGGGCGAATAAAGCAGCAAGAACCAGCCATTTGACATGTTTAGCTTTGTTATTCAGAGCTCAAGGAGAACATACGTATTTTGATCAGTACAAGAGAGGCACTTTGCATGCACTTTACTTCACTCTTGATGATGTGGTGTTAATTCAGTGACTTAGCTTCAGTCCTAAAGAATTCAGAAGCTAATATCTTTCCATACTTAAAGATGTCTCAAAAGCTTGTGTAAGTCTCTCTAATTAACCTCCATTAAAAAAGTAAATAGATAAGTAAATTAAAATGTACTGAGTACCATCTCTAGGACATTAAGGAAATAAAAGCAATATGTTATTTTTGTTTTGTAAGAGCCAAAGAGGAGGAGAAAAGAGGAAGAGGGATAGCGATAGCATGTAGACATAAGTGTGGACAGGGAAAGGTCTGAAAGTGTTGAGTCAGTGATGTGTATTAATTCACACCGGGAACCTACTAGTAGTCTCCCTTATCTCCAGGGAGTCCATTGCAAGACCCGACCTGTAGGGATCAGGGAAAGGGGACGTTACTAGAACCTCTGCAGTAAGTCCTAGTCTCCTGCAAGCCATGGCAGTACAGGGCGAATTACAGAAAAGGTAGAAAAATGAGACTGAGAAGAAGCTGAGCTTTGCGTCTGATCAGTACTGCTCTGGGAGGCAAAGTTGAAAGCCCCCATTTTACCGCACCTTTTATTCAATACATCAGGAGAAACAAATGTAACAAATGACTTGCAGAGAGTTCAGTACGTCAGCGCATAAACAATATGTAACAATCCAAGAACAATGAGGTACTGAGTAGATGTTTGTTCCTCCCAGGATGTTTTCAGCTCCCAGGATGTTTCTTGTTCTGGAGAATCACAGCATCACCAGATCAGAGTCTGATTATCTTGGGGGATAAAGAGAAAGGTCAAATCTGTTGAAACTTTAGTTTGATTTAAGGCATGTCTTTTAATCAGGAAATGTGGTGAGAGTGATTAATAATGGGTAAGGATTGAGATATAATAGTTTAAGATCTGTGGATATAAACAGAGGAAGATTTTGTGGCAAGAAATTAAAGAGTCTTAGGATATAAACTGCTTGTTAGCATTTTTCTATTAAAGACCAGATGAGTGTTTCAGAAAGTGCTTGTAATTAATAACAATATTTGCAACTCGCTTTTCTGGGTAAGTCTCCTGGATTAGTTAAAACTGCTAGGGACAACCCACTTTCCGGTCCCCCTTCTGTCTCTCTTAGACAGAAGCTTTCTTTCTCTCAATAAATTTTTCCTACTCCTAACCTTCATTGCTCCTAGAATTTACTCTTTGATTTTAGAGAACACGAACTAGCATTTCAGATACCTAGCAGGTTTGGAAGTTACATTTTTTCCCTCTATATCAGTATCACTTTCTTTGGAACTATGGTTATGATATTTTACACCAATAAAATGAAAAGAAAAAAAAAGACAAGCTAATGAAGGCAAAATCATGCTAATAAAAACCAGAGGTTGGAAAGAGCCAAAAACCAGGAGGTTTTTTTGCAAGAGCCAATTTAAAAGCATTTTAGGCTTTAAGGATCACATAAAGTCTCTGTTACATATGCTTATGTTTTCCTTTTATTGGCTATGTTTAAAAAAATTTTTTAAATATTTTCTCATGGGTTCTGTAACAGCAGGTCACAGTCTGAAATTTGCTTGCCAATTTATGATGTAGACAATAAATAGTGTGGGGGTAGAGGCTTTCATTCCCCAAGAGAGACATTTTAATTAAGAATATAAGAGAAGGTCTCAAACTAGGCCTGACCGGGTTCTCATTCTCAGAATTAGAAAGTTTGCATTTGTTTTGGGCTCAGAATATAATTGTCCCAAATATGACACATTGACATAGAGAGTATTTTAATCCTGGAGTAAAACTGAGAAAATAGCAGAAGTAATACATCACTTTGATATTCTCGTACCATCTCTTCTGCTGAAGCAGGTCATGGAAACTGAAACTCCAGTTTCCTTTTCTCCCCTAAAGGGTAATGTATAATCTAGTGGACCTTCCCATGAGGTAGATCATCATTAGACACTGCTGCCAAAGTAGCCTCTCTACATCGACAGAAATGGAGCATCTTTATCTCTGAAGAAACAGAGACACAGAAAAAACTGAAGAAATAGACATTGGTAAGTTCCCAGCAATTTATTACCATTGGATCATACCCCTTTTTGTCCAATCATGTTTCTCCATGACTGTCCACTTGTAGTCATCAGAAATGTAGCATTCTGTTCCATTGGGTTTTCTTTTTCCAGTGAAGGTTCTCATGCCTTATAACATTTATTAAATAAATGTGCATATTTTTCTCTCATTAATCTTTTTCCATTTTAATTTCAGCTTCAGTCAGAAGCCCTAAGTGGGTTGAGGAAACTTCCCTTTCCTTATTTACTGTGGTCTGAAGAAACCCACTGGGGTTCTTAGATTATTTTTTGATAGTGGAAGGCATGAAGAGTCGGGAACTGAATATTCCATTCTTAATAATATTGTAGCAAGTAGAGTTTAAGTCATTAATTGGAAAAATGTAAATGACCTTACTTACACCCCAAATGAAGAAAAAATTCATAGATTTTACACCAAGAAAAAAAAATGTTATCTGGAATCCCTCTGAGAAAGACATGCTTTCAGTTAAAATGTCCAGTTTCACATTCCTTGCTCACTTTCTTGCTCAAAACTTCCATTAATATGACTGGAAAAATAATAATAAATACCTGAACATTTTTACCAATTTGACATTTAATTTATTATAAATCTAGAGAAGGATTTTAAATTTTTTATTAGTACGTTTGTAGGACATAATGATTATATTCATCATGGGAACTTGGCACATGTATGTTACATTTCATAATTCATTTTTTATCCACCTCCTCTTCATCCGCTTCCCAGCATCTTTTGGATAGATATAGGTATAGATTATTTCACATTTCACACATCTTTTTTAAAAAGAGATTTCATCTTAGATATTAGACATTTGTCTCATGAGTAGCTGGGAATTTTTCCCTATTCTGTAGATCATCTCTTCATTCTGTTGGTTGTTTCCTTTGCTGTGCAGAAGCTTTTCAATTTGATGTTATCCCATTTGTTGATTCTTGGTACTATTTCTTGTGCCTCTGGGGTTCTGTTCAGAAAGTCTGTCCTTACATCTATGTCTTCAGTGGTTTTACCTATTTTTATTTTCCAGCACTGTGTTTCTGTTTTAATATTTAGATCTTTGATCAATTTTGATGTAATTCAGGGGATGGTAATAAATATAGGCCTAGGTTAACTCTTCAGAATATGGAGAGCCAGTTTTCTCAGCACCATTTGTTAAAGATGCTATCTTCCCTCCAGCACAAGTGTTTGGAACAATTTGCCAATTGTGCCTGAAATTATTTCTTAATCTTATATTGTGTTCCATTGATTCACAAATCTGTTTGGTATTTTGATTGGGATTGCATTAAATATGGATAACAGTTTTGGAAGTATAGTCATTTTGACTATATTGGTTCTGTACATCCATGAATAGGGAATAACTTTCCATTTTGTGATATCATTTTTGATCTCCTTTTCCAAAGTACTGTAGTTTTCATTGTGGAGATCTTTCTCTTCCTTGCTCAGGTGATTCCAATGTATTTCATTTTATTTGATGCTATTGTGAAGAGTAGTTTCCCGAATTTCTCTCTCAGTGAGTTTATTATGTGAACACTTGAATATTTTACAGACATGTGGTAGGTTAATTACCACTTAAGTTTCTAGATGTGCCTGTCTCAGAATCATTGAAACTAATAAAAGAGCCTTAGAAATGTGTATTGGGCATAAAAAGTAGAAAGATAAAGGGCACCTTAATTGAAATAGACATAACACCATGTAAATATATATAAATATTATGGGGACAGTGAAATCAGCTAAGGCCCAGACACAGCCAGGCATATATTATATAAATAACAAAGTACTTAAGTTGTCTTTCAAGAAAAACCTCCAGAATCCACTCAAGAACTGTTTGACACTACTTTTTCATGAATGAACATATGCAGAAGTCAGTGTGTTTGATCAATGATTTTTTGATATCACCAGCTCAAGATACTTCCTTGGAGAACCTGATAACTCTCCACATCCAGAGAAACATGCATCTTGTGAAGAGGCAGGATGAACATTTACACCTACACAAAACTACCTTAAACTCTTCTTTCTTAACAAGCAATCAACAAGCAACTTTTTTTTTCTCATTCAGCAACACCCCCTGCACCACCATCATGTGGGGTAATATTTGAACTTAGAATTCCTGGGCACCTTGCTAGTTGGCTGCCCAATATGGCTTTTGTTTTAGGAAAAACCTGGTGCCATGGTGTTGGCTTCTATGCATATTGGGCAATGAGTCCTTACTAGATAATAGTAGTATTAAAAGAAAATATATGTCACACCTTAAATCAATTTTATAGAATGCCTAGGTTAACTATTTTATAGAACAGATGCTCAGTGGCCATTTTTTGAATTAATGCATAAAATCAGGAATAAGCAATGAGCAACATCCTGGGTTCAACCTCAAGAATTATTATGTCTCCTGATCTTCTGTCCAGTTACATGCACTGTTTTCTGTTTCTCTCTTCCCCTTCCCTATTTTGCTCTTTCATTTTTAGTTGCATAGTTCCTCCCTAGATGTGAAGAAGTCCTGTATATCTTTTTATTTCAGAAGATTTTTTGGTAGTGTTGACATGAAATAACAATTCTACTTGAAAGCTATTTTTAAAATCCTTTTTTTTAAAGTAAATATGAATGACCATGACCTCAGAACACAGATTCAGGTAACTCTGAATAATGTGTTCTCCCATGAAAGAGGTACATAAAACTTCATAGGCAAGAAATTTAAAAAGTCATAATTAGGTTCAAAAAGTGCATCAGTGATGACATTGGGTAGGTGGGCTACAGCAAAATTTTTCTATAGGTTTCGGATATTACTTTCAGCATGTTTAACATTGGGGAGAGTGGAATATGGTAGCCCATTAAGCTTAACAATAAATTCCAAGATATTTCCTTAAGAGTCACAAGAATGTTAGGTCAAATGTACAGGTTAAATTAGGTGGCTATTTTTTTCAAAGGATCTAAAGAGCCTAAGATAATTTTGGTTTGGGACATGCAATAGTCCATCTTGTCAAAATCATGGTATTGTATTCAGCTGAGGTCAAACAGTTGGGAAGAGTTTTAACACAGATACAGGTTTTTCAGAGAACTTCCACTTTAAAGTAGGTTTAGACATTTTCTAAAAGACTGTTATAACAAGGTAAATGGAAATTTGATAATAGCACTGATCTTTATTATTTTAGCTGTCCTACTTTTGCTTTGTAATTTAATGTGTCCAACAAATACAAATTCTAAAGAGTAAATCTCTTAAATTTATGCTATTTTAAGCTGAATTAAACTTCACTCCATGGTTAGTTAGTTGCTATATGGAAGTAAATATTTTATCCTTACTTTGATGATTTTGCCATATCTTTATCTAATAGAAGAGATATTTTATCAACCAATAGAATAATATAGTTGAAAAAGATCTAGGAAAGTTTTATCTTGCCTCTAGGAAAAGTGAGACTTCATGTTAATACTTTACAACTTCTTTCTGACCATTTTTTCCTTGCCTGGGAATTGTACCAGGGTGCTAGAGTCTTATGTCTGTGCCCTTTTATCTTCTACTTCAGATAATTTTTTATCCAACTCTTTCTCCAGCACAGTTGTGCTGTTTCCATGATCCAAGAATGTAATATTGCAGCAGTATTCTTTGATGTGAGAAAAAAAACTTCTTGGAAGAAGTATGCCTCTGTGCATGCCTCTGTGCATCCAGAGAATGTCAATCAATCTATTTTTCTCTATAGACAAGCTGGAAGGAAGTTCACTTTCTAGCGCTTACATAGTATCATTTCCCTTTCATGATGGCAGACCATCACTTATCATCCTTTGTTATTATCTGTCCCTAGAAACATTCCCTTTAAATAGTAGCTATGAATAAAATTGACCTCAGAAATCAAGAAAATGAAATTATAATAAAAATGCAGATAGATTCACAGTGTACTTTGTTGCAGTGCACAAACATTTGTATGCTAGCTTTCTAGTTTGTAATGTGCAACTCAGGTTCACACCACAGAGGATTAGGTTGCAAAAGCTAATGTTTCAAACCTTTTAGGGGTATTTTTTGAAAGAGAAACAATATATGGGTAGATTTGAAAATGATCCTGAGGCATGTTCCTTTAGATTCAATATTCTCAAATGGAGTAGTATCACCCAAAGGGACAAAAATTGATTCTTACAGAATGAAAAATGTTACATACCTTTGAAATACTATGCATCAGTATGTATGTATGTATGTATTACATAAGATGAGTATATCTATAGTATCAAAACTTTATTCAAGGAGCAGTTACAAAAATGTGTCTAAAATAATCTTCCTTTGGGGGAAAAAAGGGGAAAATAGTTAAGAAACATTGCTTAAGATTATTTAAAAAGCTAAAAATGAGAAAGGATACTCACAGTTAAACCAAGCAAATTAATACTGAGACAGGGTGAACTTGGGGAATGACAAGAAAAGGCATTCATTCTCTAGAAAGTGATTTTCAGATTAGGGGCATAAGTAATGCAGACTAGCATGTTAAAATATTAGCTCCAAAACTTGCAGTCAGAGATGGTACCTACTAGTAGAAAGAGGAGAAGAAGATAAGAGTGTCCATCATTTAATCAATTAAATTTATTCTTAATTAATTGAAGAGCATAAAATTGTACTTTATATTATGTCAATTCTATGTAATCAAATCCCTAAATCTCTTCCCGCTTTTGTGACAGTAAGTTGTTTGTTTGATTTGACTCAGACTGCCTGACTTCAGAGTACAGAACAGGTTAGAGTACAGTATAGAGAAGGCCAGGTTCATGGATATAAAATCCATGCAATTACATACAGTCCCATGTGTAGAACAACTCTGTGCATGGTTTAAGACCATGCTGTCACAGTCTTGAACTTCTACATAATTCTTAACATCAGGAACTGCGTTTTCATTTCATACTAGATCCTGCAAATTATGTAGCTGGTCCTAAGCATAGCATTATATTAAGGGTAATTGCCAATGAACAGATTTACTTAGTTTTTGGAGAAGTTTCCCTTTTCCAGTTTAGCACCTCAGGTATTATAATGATTACTTGCCCAAGTCCAAGAAAGAAAAGACAGATATATACAATTTGGATGATTTGAGGACAGTATTTCATTAAACACAAGCAACAGTGAGATCTGTATTGGCTAGCCAAAATATGTCCTACTTGTAGAAAAGCAGTGCTGCTGAAACTGTTACTGGCTTTAAGGTTCCAAAGAAATTCTTTCCACATTCTTGATTTCCCTGAACAAAGAATTGCAAGATATGCAGGAAGGTATAAAAGATGTATATTTCTTAAAATTGACAAAAATACCCACTCGAGGCTGCAGACAGGCAGGTCTGCCCATGCCCTACCGAGGTCCTGAGTCATGCAGAAGACTCCAAATCAGCCCGCTGCACACAGGAAGGTCTGTGCATGCCCTTCCCAGGTCCTGAGTCAAGCAGAAGACACCGAATAACCCTGCTGCAGACAGGCAGCCATCTGGTTCCACACTACAAAGATGCAGAGGACACCAGACCACCAGACCAAGGTACTGAGTACCACTGTTCCTGGCTCAGAGATAGGGGCTTCTGAGCTGTTGTCCCACTGCTCCTGGTCAAGAGGAAGGGGCTTCCTGGTCACCAACCCTCCTGCTGCTCCCAGCCCAGAGGAAAGGGCTATTGGGCCACCTTCTGTTCCACTGTTCCTGGCCCTGAGGAAGGGGCTTCCAGGCCACCATTCCTCCCACCACTCCTGGTCCAGAGGAAGGGGCTTCCAGGCCACCATCCCTCCAGCTGCTCCCAGCCCACAAGAAAGGGATTTTTAGGCTACCATCCCTACCGCTGCTCCAAGCCCCTGTCCCACCTCACCCAGCTCAGAGGAGGGAATCCTTGTAGGCACTAACAGCCCCACGCACCAGTCGAAATGAGAAAACATGTAAATAAGTTGCAAAACCAGATTTCCAGATCACCTACAGCAACCACAAAGGGAAATGAGATGGAACCCTCTGATACTCAACCACCTGGACCCACTGAACTGGCAACAAAAGAGGATCTGGAGAAAAGGAAATCAGAAATAATTTCTCAGATAACAGGAGAAACTGTGCCGCTAGTGCAAGATATTATTAATAAATTAAGAGAGGAGCTCAGGAACATGATGGAATACAAACATGAGAAACAAATGGAATCCATAAAACAGATGCAAATAGATTTCCAAGACATGAAAAGCTCCATTGAAAGCCTACACAGCAGAATGAGCCAATGTGAGGACAGAATTTCAGATATAGAAGATAAGATTGCAATTAGTGACCAGGAAAAGAAAAATTGCTTCAAAATTATAAGGGAACATGAGAAATCAATCCAGCAGTTGCTAGATGATGCAAAGAAGAATAACATAAGGCTGATTGGACTCAATGAGGAAACAGGAGAGAGTGGAGATGACATAAAAAATCTCTTCACAGAAATAATGGCAGAAAACTTCCCAAGCAGGGCAAAAGAGCTTCACATACAGATAAGTGAGGCATATAGGACTCCAAATAGCCTTGATCAAAAAAAATCTACACATAGGCATATAATTGTTAAGATTCCAGAAACACAACAGAAGAACAAAGTTCTCCAAGCAGTCAGAGAAAAGAAACAAATCACATACAAAGGAAAGTCCATCAGAATCACAGCAGACTTCTCCACACAAACCATCAAGGCAAGAAGAGCTTGGAGTGACATATTCCAAGCCCTAAAACAAAACAGCCTCCAACCAAGATTGATGTACCCTGCAAAACTATCTCTCAAAATAGATGGAGAAATAAGATACTTTCATGACAAAGAGCACTTTAGGATCTTCATGAATACCAACCCAGCACCCCAAGAAATTTTACACAATATCCTAGGAACAGATATTAAGGATCACAACCCCATGAAGCAAAGCAGAATGAACCCATCTGGCATGACAAGAAATTAAATGTAAAGGGGCAGAACCCAATAAAAAGAAAAACTCATGGCAATGACAAGTCGATATGTTTCAGTTATAACCATGAACAATAATGGTCTCAATTAACGAATCAAAAGAAATAGACTGGCAACATGGGGCAAGAAGCAAAATCCAACAATATGCTGCATACAAGAAACACACTTAATTCAAAATGAAACTCATAGACTGAAAGTTGAAGGGTGGAAAACAATACTCTATGAGACAAGAACCTGAAAAAAAGCAGGAGTAGCTATCCTCTTGGCAGATCAAGTAGATTTCAAACCAACACTGATTAAGACAGACAAAGGAGGACACTACATCCTTGTAAAGGGAACAATCCAAGAGGAAGAGATGACAATCATAAATATCTATGCACCAAACAAGAGTGCACCCAACTATATAAAACAAATACTAATGGACATGAAAAGTCATATATGCACTAATAGTATTGCAGTGGGGGAACTCAACACCCCACTGTCACAAATAGATAGATCAACTAGACTAAAAATAAGTAATAAAATACTAGAACCCAATCGAACTCTTGAACAAATGAACTTAACGTGTTTACAGAGTCTTCCACCCCACAAAATCAGAATACACATTGTTCTCAGCTGCACATGGGTCATTCTCCAAAATAGACCACATATTCACACATAGAGCATGTTTAAGTAAGTGCAAAGGAATTGAAGTTATCCCCTGTATATTATCAGACCATAGTGGGATGAAATTGGAGATCCATAGCAAAAGAAACTCAAAAAATTTCATAAACATGTGGAAATGGAACAACACACTTCTGAATAACCAATGGGTCACAGAGGAAATTAAAGAAGAAATCAGACAGTTCCTTCAACTAAATGACAATGACAGTACATCATATCGGAATCTATGGGACACAGTGAAAGCAGTTTTATGAGGGAAATTCAGAGCAGTGAATGCGCATATTAGGAAAACAGAAGGAGCCCAATTAAACAACCTGATGTTGAACCTCAAGCTTCTAGAAAAAGAAGAGCAGGACAACCCCAAAGCTCATACAACGGAGGAAATTATGAAGATCAGAGGAGAAATCAATTCAATGGAGACTAAGAGAATGATACAAAAAATCAACGAAGCCAAGAGATGGTTCTTCCAAAGAATCAACAAAATTGACAAACCTTTAGCAAACTTTGTAATAAAAAGGAAAGAGAAGGCCCAAATCCATTCCATTAGGAATGAAAAGGGTGAAATTATAACAGGCCCAGCAGAAATCCAGAGGATAATCAATACCTACTTCCAGAACCTATACACCAATAAGATGGACAACACAGAAGAAATGGATAGATTCCTAGATACATATGAATTACCAAAGTTGAATGAAGAAGACCTAAAAATTCTGAACAACCCAGTATCATCCAATGAAATTGAAAATGTAATTAAAAACTTATCAACTAAGGAAAGCCTGGGCCCTGATGGCTTCACTGCTGAATTCTACAAGACATTTAGAGAGGAACTGCTGCCACTACTGTTTAAACTCTTCAATGAAACTGAAAGGGAAGCAATCCTCCCAAATTCATTCCTGGAAGCAAGCATCATCTTGATCCCCAAAGCAGAGAAAGACCCAACTGCACAGGAGAAATATAGGCCAATGTCATTAATGAACATAGATGCAAAAATCCTTAATAAGATAATGGCAAACAGAATGCAGAAGATCATCAAGAAGATCATACACCTTGATCAAGTGGGATTCATCCCAAGGATGCAGGGATGGTTCAATATATGCAAATCAATCAATGCAATACATTATATCAATAGAGCCAATGAAAAAATCCATATGATTATCTCCATAGACACAGAAAAAGTATTTGACAAAATCCAACATGCATTTATGAGAAAAACCCTATAAAAAATTGGAATAGATGGTCTCTGCCTCAAGCTGATAGAAGCCATCTATGAAAAACCAACAGCCAATATACTAAATGGTCAAAAACTGAAATCCTTCACAAAGAAATCAGAAACAAGACAAGGATGTCCACTATCACCACTCTTGTTCAATATAGTTCTGGAAACATTAGCCATGGCAATTAAACAAGAGAAAGAAATAAAAGGAATAAAGATAGGTAATGAAGAAGTCAAATTGTCATTATTTGCAGATGACATGATACTCTATATAGAAGACCACAAGAACTACACCAGAACTCTTCTAGATGTAATAACCAAATTCAATCAAGTAGCTGGTTACAAGCTCAACACACAAAAATCAATAACTTTTCTCTACACTAATGACAGACTCACTGAGAGAGAAATAGGTCAAATAATTCCTTTCACAATAGCATCCAAAAAACTGAAATACCTAGGAATCATCCTAACAAAAGAAATCAAAGACCTCTTCCCTGAAAAATATGATACTCTGAAAAGAGAGATTGAAGATGATATTAGAAAATGGACAGACATCCCCTGCTCCTAAGTAGGAAGGATTAATATAGTGAAAATGGCCATACTTCCAAAATGCTATATAGATTTAATGCAATTCAAATTGAGATCCCAGCAGCATACTTCATAGACCTCGAGAAAACAATCCAAAATTCATTTGGAACAAGAAGAGACCCAGAATAGCAAAAGCAATTCTAGGTAACAGAGACATGGCAGGGGGAATCACAATCCCCAATCTGCAACTCTACTACAAAGCTACTGTGATAAAAACAGCATGGTACTGGCAAAGAAACAGACCTGAGGACCAGTGGAACAGATTAGAAGATGCAGAAACAATGCCAGACACACTCAGCCATCTCATCTTCGATAAAGGAGCCAAACACCCTCACTGGAGGAAAGATAGCCTCTTTAATAAATGGTGCTGGAAAAATTGGGCTTCAACTTGCCATAGATTAAAACTAGATCTGTATCTCTCACCATGAACTGAACTAAAATCAAAATGGATTAAAGATCTAAATATTAAAATAGAAACTCTGAACCAGTTGGAACAGAAGTTAGGTAGAACCCTTGAAGACATTGGTGTAGGAAAAGATTTTATGAACAAAACCTCAGTTGCCCATGAACTAGCACAAACAATCAACAAATGGGATCTCTTGTTATTAAAAGGTTTCTGCACAGCAAGAGAAACCACCAGCAGTGTGAAGAGACAACCCACAATGTGGGAAAAAATCTTCACCAGGTCTTCCTCAGACAAAGGTCTACTATCTCGAATCTATAAAGAACTTAAAAAGATCAGACCTCCCAAATTTAAAGACCCAATCCAAAAATGTGCATCTGAAATGAACAGACATTTCTCAGACAAAGAAATAGAAATAGCAAATAAATACATGAGGAAGTGTTCACCATCACTGGTCATTTGAGAGATGCAAATGAAAACAACTCTGAGATTCCACTTCACTCCAGAAAGAATGGCTGCTATCATGAAATCAACCAAGAACAAATGCTGGTGGGGCTGTGGGGTAAGAGGAACCCTGCTCCACTGCTGGTGGGAGTGTAGACTGGTGCAACCACTGTGGAAATCAGTGTGGAGATACCTCAAAGAACTAGGACTGGAAGTCCCATTTGATCCCACTATTCCACTGCTGGGGATCTTCCCCAGAGAATTAAAAGAATCACACCACAGTGATATATGTGCACCCATGTTCATAGCAGTGCATTTTGTAATAGCTACAACTTGGAAACAGCCCAAATGCCCATCAACTGGAGACTGGATAAAGAAAATGTGGCTTTTAAAAAAATGGAGTACTACTCAGCCATAAAAAATGAAAAATTTGAGACATTTATAGCTAAGTGAATGCACATTGAGGAGATACACTTAAGTGAAATAAATAGAGCATGCATGTGTAAATACCTAATAATTTCTCTGGTGTGAGAAACTGAAAGTGTAAATAAGGACTAAATGTATAATAGGTAATGTGAAATAGGAAGAAAGGGGGCAAAGGGGAAGGAAGTGGGAGGGCTAGGGGAAAGGATAGAAGGGAATGGAAGGAATATGAGAAAATGGAAAAATAGGAACAAAATCTTTGTAAATAGGGAGGGATGGAGGGGTTGAAGGGAGGGCTGGGCAAGGGTGAAAAATAAGAGCCAAGAGAGACTATGTAAAGGTTCAAATCTACAATGATGAATGTCATTATATTGTATACCTAAAATGTACCAATGATTAGAATGAGTAATCAATAATGTAAAATAGGAAGAAAATGTCCAAAGGGGTAAGGGTAGTGGGAGGGGCAGGGGAAAGTAAAGAAGGGAAAGGAAAAATGCTGAGAAATGGAAAAATGGAAATAAAGTGTTTGTAAATAGGGAAGGGTGGAGGGCATGAAGGGAGGGCTAAGAATGGGGAAAAAATAAGAACCAAGATGAATTATGTAAAGGTACAATTCCCAGTGAGAAATGTAATTATGTTGTATACCTACAATGTACCAATAAAAGAATTTAACACACACAAAAAAATCCACTCGACACTGTAGGAAGGGGCTGCTGAAAAGTCTCATAGCAACTACAAGGATAATGGAGGGGAGTCTTTTACATCTGTGATTCCTAAATTGGAGTCCTCCTCATACAAATAAGGAATTTGGGACAATTGTCCTAACAAAACCTCACTTGGCTTGGTGACAGATTTAAACTTCCCTATGGAAGAAATACTTGCTTTCATATCAAATATAAATGAAGAATTGAAAATAAAATTTCCTTATTGGTACAATATTCAGGAACTAGAGCCATCTTAGAGTCTGTGTTTTGCACTTGTATGCTGGAACTCAGTATGACGTCAACATATTAGGCCCCCTTGCTTGACTAGCTTTGCCCGAGCCCTGATCTCATACCTCAGTATCACTCATGCAATCCTTTTGTTAGACAGATAGGCATTAGCAGGCCCGAGTAAGAAACAGATGGTTTCAATATAGTGTACATTGCTAGTTAATTATAGAAAGACTTCAATGTCTAATACATTTATAATAATTTATTAGGTCTTACATCCAAGTTATCCCATAGAGCACAATGACATTTTAAGGTTGTACATTATTCACATTATTTCAGATATTTGGGCACCTGGCTGTCTATTTTCACAATAAGGCACACAATATTTCTGAGTGCCATGGTCTATACCAAATGATATCAGAATACTTATCACATTTTAAAGACCTTCCCTCTTTGGGCTGAGACCTGATTTATATTCATACATGATTAAAGTCCCTGATGGAACACTGTCCACAAAGAAAAAACACGGAAGACATGTTTGAGATATCAACATTCTAAAATAACTCCTAGGAGAAATGTTGATAAGCATCATAATAACCATAGCCTGAAACCCAGGAGTAACTTTTGTGTGCATAAAAAGCCATCCAAACTCGGGATGCAGATGACTTCCTCGTAATGGCCGCCTTCTTACTTGAAGGTCTAACTCTGTCTACATCTACCTTACAATAAATTTTACCTATTCTCATGCATGGCTTGTGTCTTTACAGAATTTTTTCATAAAAGGCACAAAGAATTGAGGACCAACAAAGTGAGGGGCCATTTATTCATTACACCAGAATCTTGTTTCCTGGTGGCAATAAAAATTAAGAACCAAATCATGAAAAAATTTATGGACCATGTCAAGAAGTATGAGAACACAGGTAATGAGAAAGAAAAGAGAGAATTCAGCTTAAGGAGAAGAGCTGAATGTGGTTACAGAAACCACAGAAAAAAATCAGGTTGGCCCATTAACAAAGGATAGGGCCAAACTTTTATTAGGCTGCTGAGTGGGCTGTTGTCTGATTGATCAGTGTTGGTACTCTGTTTCTGCAGCGTGCCTTCAGAAATGCCCTTATCACTTGAAGTGGCAATCTAATCACCAGTTCTTGTCATGGAGTTACCTTTCCCCTTCAAGGAACTGATCTTGTCATCAGACAGGGCCTGAGGAGGTTCCTGAAGCTCAAATAAGAAACCTAACCAACCTTGCAAACAGAATAGGTTCCCAGGATCACTGACTCTCTCCACAGAAAAACTTTTCAGAATGAGTCAGTAAAAGCATGGAACCAGTTTTTAAATCTAAGTACACACTCAAGGGTGGAGGGTGGGTGTTCAGAGAAGTGATACAAGCTGCAGTTTGGAACTTGGATAATTTATGTGTTTTTGGAGCCAGAAATCTTTTAAATTTATCAATAGATAGTCTAGTCTTGGTTTAATGAGTGAGGGAGGATGACCCACCCACAGAAAAACAATGGTCTATTCATAGGGGAAAGGCTGTCTTATAAGTGAGAAGAGGCATATTCAGTAGTGGAAAAGGGCATTTGAAAAAACAAAGAAAGGGAAGAAAAGAAATAGCCAGAACCCTTTTACAGGTAAAAGTTAATTACCAAGGTTTGGAGAAGAGAGGGAAAAGAATTTTTTTATATATATACTGGGGATGGAACCTGGGACCTTGTGAGGTAGGTGGTGAAACCACTGAGCTAAATCCTTAGCCCAGGAAGAGAAATTTTAAATTGTTTGTGGCCTCAAGCAGCAGGAGTTTTTAAAAATCATTATTATTTTTAAAATCATGGTTCTCCTTGTCCCTGTTCTACCTATTTGTTTAGTCCTTCTATCCTACTCTAATATTATCACAAAGTATTGCATCTCCAAGGCTCTTCAGCTTTTGGAATCCAAGATAACTGCAGGTTTAGGGCAATGACTGGATGTATGCAGGGGCCACTCCAGGGTGTCTGGAACAGGGCATTGTAAAAGCTGATGGTTGAATGTCCCTGTATATCTTGGGAAAAAATCCCAGTTACTCTTGTCTTGATGTCCTCAGTCATGAAAGAGGATGAGATAGGTAAATTCAAGGTTAACTACCAGTTTGAGACAGACATTCAAATTGAGTCAGAAGATTAGGCTATGGCAAACTGGCTGAGGAAGAGGGTATGCTAGGAAATAGAAAAACAGTTCCAATCAGAAAGTGCTGTCTTCATTTCTTCTTGCAAGAACTCAAGCAGGATTTTGGGAGGACAGCCTACATATGATGCCAGCCTGAGGAGTGGGAGATAAAAAAGATGACTCCCATTAATTGGCTACTCTGCTCCCTCTTTCAAAGTAGCCTACTCTCACCCTATAAAGTGTACTTCTTATTTTTAATTGACCCACACTTGTTCTGCAGAAAATGTTTCTTTTTCTGCCTTTAAAAATGCTACCATTTGTGCTTGACTTAATTATTTCTTTCTCTAGGACTATTGCAGTGTATGACCATGGAAGTGTGGAGGATGAAAAATTACTCAGAGTTGAACACCAGTTTAAACTCCAAGAGACCCAGGGAAATTGCTTCACTGAGATTTATCACCATGAGAAAGCCTCAGGAAAAAGCCCTGAAAAACCCTTGGCTTTTTATTTGTAACTCAAAGATGTGAGAACAAAGGTGAAGAAGAAAAACATTTTTGTACGGGAGGACAGGGAAGGAGCAGGATTGTCTGCTATGTGACACATGTTGTCCTAATCCAAGCAAGTGTATCAGGGCAAGAGGAAAACAATGATTGGAACACACATCTAATAGCTATTGTCCTGCAAGTGTTTTTTAATCTTTAACTATGCATTCCAAAAGCCCTATGCTGTTGCTCCAAGGGTCACTTCATCTTAGCATCCATTTCAATCACTACTCTGCCTATAATCTTCCCACATTGAACAAGAAAATCTAAAAAGAACATCTACAAAGTGTCCACAGCACTCTAAAACCCCACTAAAAAAGTGATTGACATGCCTACTTGTAGAACTGAGCAGGGGTCTGATCCAAGGTTTTATGTATAAAGAAAACAGATACAAAATGAAGGCAGATACTCTAAGGTTTTTTTCTAATTTTACTCACCTGGGAATGTACAGACCCAGAAAAAGTAAAAAATCAATGCTTTTTAGCAAATTCATCTCTAAGTTCCTGACTCTGACAACAACCAAACTGAACCTGAAATTATGACTTGTTCATTCCTCCTTTATGGCCCCAACTTCAGCCACCTATATGATCACCATGAGGAGTTGCTGGATAGATGTTAAAGTAAACAATCCACTAAATAAATACAGCATATGCTTAATTGGTTTCATTTTTAAGTCTCATAATGGTATATTTCTCTTATTACCATCAAAAATTTTATAAAAATTCCATCAAAGTAAAACTATTCCAAGTATAACTCTAAAATTGGATCATTTTTGATAAAGAGTGAAAGATGGATAATTATGACAGGTGTGCCTTAGTAAATATGAAAGGTACAAAGGAAGATTTGTGGATGGACTACAAAAACTTTTCTTGCATCGTTTTGAAAGCTGTCTGTAAAATCAGACTGGAGTAGCTGTTTGCACTGTAAGATGATTGTATTTCAGAAACTGATGAACTTTAGTTCCTGGAAGTATAATTTAGCTAATAGTAAAGACAAACCCTCACAGAAAATGTTCACTCCCATTCCCTGTGAGTAGTTTCTGTCCTGAAGACTCTCAGAATCAGAAATAAAATCCCTTTTCAAGGCATCAGCACTATTCAAGATGTCAGTAGGGAGTGAGGAAAGAGGCATACAGCATATCTAGCTACTTTTCTCCCTCAGGGAGGCCATAGTTCTTTGCAGGTGGTGAAAAGAAGGTGTGATTCTCACAATTAATGAAATCCCTGAAATTTGAGGCTTTCAGTTTACATCTAGTTCTGACAGAGAAACTCTTGGTGGGCTATGTCCCTGCTGCTGTTTGGCTGGTTGGGTCAAAGGAACTTTCAGTCTGCCCCCCTAGTTGAGGTAGCATGAGTGAATGGTTCAGTTCCATTCATGCCACCAGGAAGAAAGCAGGCAGGACGAACCCCCTCAAAGTGTGAGACACTCATGACAGCTGGTTCCTGCAGTTCTCAGCCTGTGCCCTCTAATCAGGTAGCTGTTCAATTATGTCCAATGAACCCTAGCTGTGCAATTAAAAAAAGCAAATGCTTCCTGAG
Source organism: Heterocephalus glaber (assembly GCF_053883595.1). Lineage (NCBI taxonomy): Eukaryota > Metazoa > Chordata > Mammalia > Rodentia > Bathyergidae > Heterocephalus > Heterocephalus glaber. Next base: position 36,704,796 of record NW_028258308.1, read on the forward strand.
AATGGCATGCCTGCAAAAATTGATAAATTTGCTTTTGCCTGTGACTCAAGGCACAGTGTAAGCTGTTTAAATGTTACCCTTGAGCTGTGGCTTAGTTGAGCTTAAAGAGAGCTTACCCTTCTCAAAAGGAATAGGCTGAAATCGACACACTCAAGCAGTCAGAATTTCTTAATCATAGCAGCTCTCTTTTTCTCTTTCTCATTTACCCTCCCTCTCCCCTTTGTCTTTCTCTCTGATTTCCAGCTATTGGTTAAAAAAAATTGTATTCTATCTTTCCTGACAGTAATGGCAGGTATCATTGCAATTGTTCTGATTGCAGTTCTTTCAGTAATATTCCTTGCTTCAGTCTATCTCTTTCTTTTGTCTTTTGATCAGACATCAGATTTGCTTTGATTCCAGAACTGAGGTGACTAAAGATTGCTCTCCTGGGCTTCTATTCTGGATTTCCTTCTCCCTCCTCTGTCGTGTCTGATACCTGTCTACTTCAAATGACCCCAGGCTTTTCACAACAGGAAGACCACAATGAAACAATACAAGCAGGATATAGAGGCTCAGAAGGGAATATATATTTTTTTCTTTTTGTTACTGAGGAAATGGCTGTACCTTAAAGTAGTGACAGAACACTGAGAAAAACTTTTCCTATGAGTGGACGTGGTAGAAGATATATTGGTATTTTCATAAAGAGATGCTATTATATTGCTATTATAGTATATGCTATTATAGTATATTATATTTATATTATATCAAAACCTTAAAAGTATTAATAACCTTTAATGTAAGAAACTCCACATATGTATCAACATTCTTAGCAAAACTAAATATGTTTATAAAAATATTGTTTCTTAGAAATTTACCAATCCAGTGTGTAGAATTGGAAAAAAGGATACAGTATAAATGTAAAATAATAGTATTGGTCAAATAGAGCTGGGTATGGTAGCACACATCTCTAGTCTCAGATTCTTGGGAGGCTGAGATTGGAGATTTACTTTATCCTACAAGTTTAAGACTAGCTTGGGGAACATAGTGAGACCTTCATCTCAAAAAAGGAAGAAAGAAAGAAGGAAGGAAGGAAGGAAGAAAGAAAGAAAAAGAGAGAGAGAGAAAAAAAAGAGAGAGAGAAAGGAGAGAGAGAGAAAGAAAGAAAGAAAGAAAGAAAGAAAGAAAGAAAGAAAGAAAGAAAGAAAGAAAGAAAGAAAAAACAAATTTTAAGCATTGGGTAACAAAACATAGAAGTTCAAAACAGATTACTGTGAATCAAATATTATTTGGGCTGCTTATTTTGAGATAAAGCAGATATAAAAGAAGCTCTGAAAACAAAGTAACAGTCACTCCTTTGTCAGGGAAATCTACATCCATAATGGAACTCTCTATTTGTATAAATTCTTCCTCTCCATACCAAGAAGGAATGGATGACAAAATCCAAAGAGGTTCCTTAGAGTGATGTGAACAAAGATTTTCCAGTGCCTACTCCCTTGCAGAAACATCAAAATTATTCCTTTTATCCATTCACAAAAATACCTTCACAAAAGCTAAGGAATCCAGGTAAAAGATTACACCTGAGTGTAACACAAAAATAAAAACAATTCCATTAAAGATGGTGGAAAAGATGCTTTAACATTACACTTGCCCCCTTCTGGTGATCCTGTTGGCAGAGTTCAGAGAAAGATATATTCCACATGGGAGAAGGAGAAAGAAGTGAGCACATGATTTTGCTGTAGACTCTAGAACTAGGCTTCCTTAATGCCAAGGCAGCCCCTGAGGCCTAAATATTCAAGCCAAGTTCCATAGACCCATGCTCAAGTTTGGCCCTCAAAAGTCCTATGTTATCAAACATAGAGTCCATGACTACTCCAAAATAGCTTAATGCATTTTTGTTCCTAAGGACAAAAAGCTCCAGGGTCAATATTGTGACCCAGAGGGGCCGGGGATTTACCTCAGTGGTTCTGCAGCCTGCCTTGCAAGTGCAAGGACCTGAGCTCAATCCCTGGTACCAAAAAAATATTGTGACCTAGTAAACAGACTCAGAATACAGAGTACTCCAGACTCAGGCTTTAGTCCCACTTCAGTGTTGTACTAGCCCCTCACTCTAGGGCTCTTTGTATGGGTACAGGGTCTGTCTATCCTAGAGCCTAGAACTGCTCTAGCAAATCCAGAGTCCACTCCATATGCAGCAGATTATAATTTTAGGCCATGCTTGTGAACTCAACCCATTGAACCATTGTGGAGTGGACACAGACCTTACTCTGGCCTCCAAAAATCCCAGGGCACAGGACAGATCCCATGGACTCATGATACAAGCCCACTGTAATTTCATGCCTGTTCCTTAGTATCAAGCCCGAGACCATTTCTGTACATTCATCTCTAAAGCTTATCTCAGCATCAAGTCAGATATCATGGATGAAAGCTTTAGTCTATCCCACCTTGCAAAAAAAAGCAAGCCTCCCTACTTTTACCCTCTCATCCTTGAGACACAGTCACGTGGCCAAATGAAATCCAGCACCAATTCAGCTTCCATGAACCCAGGATCCAGATCCATCATACATCAATCTCCAGGGTCACTTTAGGCAATCCAAGATTGATGAACCACACAAATACAAGCACCAGGCCACTATTTGTGAAACCAGGAGCCATCCCCTAACCATATCTACTGACCCAGGAATCAAACAGCCTACCTGAGGACTCTAGCAGGAAGCCCACTCAGAAACTTCACTGGACAGCCTGCACACAGTATCTGAATTAGCTAACTACAAAAAGTAGTTATGAAATTCATTTCTAAGGACTATAATACATGTGTACTTCTTCAAATACACAAAAGTGAACAAAATTTCAAAAAGTCAGAAATAATCAGAAAAACATGCCACCATCAAAGGAAGAAAATAAAGCACCAATAAAAGGCATTAAAAATTTTAGATATACAAATTACTTGACAAAGTATTTGAAATAATTTTTAAAATAATTTCAGTAAAGTGATTCCATGGTTTGGATTTAAATGTCCCCCAAACATTACACATTAAGACAAAGGGCCTGAATAGAGAGGAGGATCACTTGGGGCATGATTTGGAAAGGTCTAGCCTTATCTTTCATTCTACCTGAATACCATATTTTAAGTAGCTCCCCTCTCCCATCCCATTTCTGTCTTTGAAGCAAACAACCATGGCCTGCATTCAATGAAGTTACATGCCAAAATGAAACTCTCCTCCTTTAAGTTATGGATGTCAGTGCTGTGTCACACCAAATGGAAAGCTGATCAATATGGGAAATTAGTACCAGGAGTGGGGTCAATGCTGTGACAACATTTGACTGTGTGGTTTTAAAGCTTTTTGGACAGGTTTGTGAAATGCATTGCAGGGACACCTAGAGAAATCCTGGAATGCTGTAATGAGAATTTGATTGCAGACTCTGGTGAATCTGTGATTCTATTGAAGCTTAATAGATCAAAAGATTGATTGAGTAAAGGCCAGGCTCAGGAGGTTTCCAATTGGAAGGATTCCACTGGCAGTTGGACTAGAAGACATGTGAGCTGTGCTCTGGCAGAAAATTTGTCTACATTTTTCCTATGTCCTAAGCATTTGTGAGAGACTAAATAACCTGGCAAAGAAAATTTATAATGAAAGTTAATTAATTAAGAAAATATAACAATTGGAAATAAGTATGCACCCACCCTTGGTGCATCTAAACTTATAGATTGAATATTAACAGAACTGAAAGAATTACTAGAAAACAATACAATATTAGTAACAGATTTAACTACCTTACTCCAACCAATGGATACATCATCTAAACAGAAAATCCACAGAGAAACAATGCACTTAAACAACATGAGCAAAAACAAACCTAACACATACAGAGACAGACAGAAATACACACACAATATCACATCCAATAATAGCAGAATACACATTATTTCCAAGTATACAAGTTAATTTCTTCAGGATAGATAATATGTTAGGCTGTAATAATTTTAAGAAGACTGACATTATAATAATCTTCTGTCACAATGATATGAGAATAGAAATTAATAACAACTACAAAAAATAAAAACTAGAATATTACAAAAATATGAAGTCACAAAAATAAATTCTTCATCCATATGATCAAGAAAAAAAATACAGATAAATCAAAAATATCTTCAGATTATGGAAAATGAAAATAAAGCATATTAAACACATGCAATGGCCCATCCTGCCTGCCCCAAGCACACCGGCAGGGCACCAGAGAGAAAGGTCCCAGGTTGCCAGGAGTTCCACCACATTCAGCCCATGCCAAGCACATTGGTGGGGACCAGCAAGAAGGTGAGGAAGCCCTGCCATCAGCCAGGCCCATGGCGATAATCCACTTAGCTGTGCAGGCACCTGCAGTACCTCCCACCACCTCTAGCCTCTTGGCTGTACTGCTACCTGGTTCCACACTACAAAGACACAGGGGACACCAGACCATTGTACTGGGTAAGTTGGAGGGATTATCACCTATCATCAGAACATGGACTATCTTCAGGGGAAGGGCAGCTGGAACCTGTAGTGCAACCTTGCAGAGTTCAACCCTATAGGAGGACAGGGAGCTCAACATGGGACTTGCCTCCAGAAATCTGCATGAATCCCAAGGCAGTCTGTGACTGCCTTGCTGAGGCTCCCTGACTTATATCTGCACACTGCTGCCCACATTGCCTATTGTGACAGCAGAGACATACCCTGAAGGAGGCCCTTCATTTTCATTTTTATTTCCAAAATTATTATTATTGGAGGGTTTTTTGCTCTTATTTTTAATTCTTTTCCTATCTTTTCAAATTTTTATTTTTCGCTTCTTTTTTTTCTTTATTTTCTCTTTTCTTTCTCTCTCTCTCTCACAATCACTCTCTTGCTGTCCTGCATTGTTGTTCATCTCCCTGTATGTTCCTGTTCTGTCCCTGATTCATATTTCTTCTTTATTTTCCTTTTATTCTCTTTTTTCTTTACTCAACTGTGTCCTCTGGCTTCACTACTAACCTTCCCCTATCCTTCTACCTATCTATCCCTCACTCCCCAACTCCTTATAATTCCCCATTCTGAAGGGTAAAATTGCTATATTGAAGAGTTTATTCACTATAAATAGACGTTGGGTTGGTCCTTGATTTTGATTTAATTTACACAGTTAAAGGTGATAAATTAATAACTTTCACAAATTGTCATTTTCTAAGATGTACTTGATGGTATGATGTTGCTGATTGTACCACATGGGCTAAGGTGTTGACATTGATTAAGTCAGTGTTCCTGCCTGACATAATGAAAATGAGACAGCCTCAGAGCCATTAGAGACTCAAAAGTCTAAGGACCAGCTATATCTGGAAGACACCACTGAGAAATAATCATTCCATAAGGGTTCTAATTACAAGTAACAAAGATATTTACAATAAGCAATTTTGAAGTATCAACCCAGGAATTAAACCAAGGAAAGTACCAAAAACAAAAGTGAGAAGGCATTTAAGCAAGGCACAAACTCAGACTTTCACCCCACCAAGGGTAAATTCTGGGGGAAATGAGGTGGAGAAGTCTGATAATCAACCACCTGGACACCCTGAACTGATAGCACAGGAAGTAACAAAACAGATGAATGAGGCTTTAGAAAAATTCAAAGCAGAAATAATTTCCCAGATAACTACAGAGATGGTGAGTAGAGTGAAAGACATGATTAGAGGCTCTAGAACAGAACAGGTAAAAAATTAGATGAGCTCAGAAACATAATGGAAGCCATGAATGCCTAGCATAAGAAGGAAATGGAAACCATGATTCCAGAACACAAGACAGAAATGGAATCCATGAAACAGATTGAAACACCTATCCAGGAGATTAAAAACTCCATTGAAAGAATGCACAGCAGATTAAGGGAATGTGAAGATAGAATATCAGATATAGAAGACAGGATTGTGGTTAAGGCCCATGAAAATAGAGATTTCTTGAAAAGAGTAAAGGACCATGATAAATCAATCCAACAGCTGCTAGATAATGCAAAGAAGAATAACATAAGACTCATAGGAGTCCATGAAAAAACAGGAGAAAGTACAACTGACAATAAAAAACTGTTCACAGAAGTAATAGTTGAAAACTTCCCAGACAGAGGTAGAGATTTAGACATACAGATAAGTGAGGCATATAGAACTCCAACTAGCCATGATCAAAAAAAAAATCTACACCTAGACATATAATAGTCAAGATCCTAGAAAAAAAACAGAAGAATAAAATCCTATAAGCAGTTAGAGAAAAGAAACAAATCACCTACAAAAGAAAGCCCATCAGAATCATGGCAGACTTCTCAACACAAACCCTCAAATCAAGGAGAGCCTAGAATGAAGTATTTCAAGCCCTAAAAGAAAATAACTTCCAATCTAGACTGTTGTATCCAGCAAAATTATCTTTCAAAATCAATGGGGAAATTAGATACTTCCACGACAAAAAAAAACTGAGAAATTTCATGAACACCAAAGCAGCACTTCAAGCAATTATAAACAATATCCTAGTAAAAAAAAAAAAGAAGGTCACAACTCCATGAGGCCCAACAGAGGGAAGCCTCCAGGCAAGGTAAGCAACTAAAGGGAAAGGGGAAAAAATAAGAAATAGAAGAGCCAACAAAAGTAAAACATCATGACAAGGATGAGTCAATATCCATCAATTATAACCATCAGTGTTATTGGCCTCAGTTCACCAATCAAAAGGAATACACTGGCAGAATGGATTAAGAAACAAAATTCAACAATATGCTGTATACAAGAAACACACCTACCTCAAAAAGAAATTCATAGACTGAAAGTAAAAGGATGGAAAACAGTTCTCCATGCCACAGGAACCCAGAAAAAAGCAGGGATAGCAATCTTATTTGCAGACAAAGTAAATTTCAAACCAAAACTAATTAAGAGAGACAAAAATGGTCATTATATCCTTGTGAAGGAAACAATCCAAGAGGAAGAGATGACAATTGTAAATATATATGCACCAAATATGAATGCCCCCAGCTATACAAAACAAATATTAATGGACATAAAAAACAAAATACGCACTAATATAATTGTAGTGTGGGACCTCAATACCCACTATTGCCAATAGACAGATCATCTAGACAAAAAATTAACAACAAAATTTTAGAACTGAACTAAGCTATTGAACAAATGGACTTAATAGATGTTTACAGAGTATTCCATCCCACAAAATCAGAATACACATTCTTTTTGGCTGCACACGGGTTATTCTCCAAAATAGACTACATGTTAGCTCATAGGACATATTTAAGTAAATGTAAAAGAATTGAAGTTACCCCCTGTATATTATCAGACCATAGTGCAATAAAATTGGAGATCAATAACATAAGAAACTGCAAAACCTAAACAAACAAATAGAAACTGAATAATACCCTCCTGAACAACCAATGGGTCATAGAGGAAATTAAAGAAGAAATTAGACAGTTTCTACAATTAAATGATAATGCCAGTACAACATACAGGAATCTATGGGACAGAGTGAAAGCAGTTCTACATGGGAAATTCATAGCAGTGAATGCCCATATTAGGAACACAGAGAGAACTAAGATAAATAATGTAATGCAGAACCTCAAGCTCCTAGAAAAAGAAGAGCATAACAAACTCAAAGCTCGTACAAGAGAGAAAATTATAAAGATCAGAGGAGAAATAAGTGCAATGAAGAATAAGAGAATGATACAAAAAAATCAATGAATCAGAGAATTGGTTTTTAAAAGAATAAAAATTGATAAACCTTTAGCCAACCTTATCACAAAAAGGAAAACAAAGGCTCAAATTCATGCAATTAAGAACAAAAAAGTTGAAGTCACAACAGACCCAACAGAAATCAGAGGACCATCAATACCTACTTCAAGAACCTGTACTCTAGTAAAATGGAAAACACAGAAGAAATGGACAAATTCCTAGATACATATGAATTGTTAAAGTTAAATGAAGAAGATATAGAAATTCTAAACACCCCAATTACAATAAGTGAAATTGAAAATGTAATAAAAAATTTACCAACAAAGAAAAGCCCAGCTCCCGATGGCTTCGCTGCTGAATTCTACAATACATTTAATGAAGAACTATCACCATTACTCTTTAAACTCATCAAGAAAATTAAAATGGAAGCAAAGCTTCCAAATTCATTCCTGGAAGCAAGTGTTACTTTGATTCCAAAACCAGGGTAAAACCCAACCTAAAAAGAGAACTACAGGCCAATCTCCCTAATGAACATAGATGCAAAAATCCTCAACAAGATACTGGCAAACAGAATACAGAGGGTTATCAAGAAGATCATACACCCTGAACAAATCAGATTTATCCCAGGGATGCAAAGATGGTTCAACATCCATAAATCAATAAATGTAATACACTATATTAACAGAGTCAAGGACAAAAACCATATGATCATCTCAATAGACGCAGAAAAAGCATTTGACAAAAGCCAAAACCTTTCATGATAAAAATCCTACAGAAAATTGGAATAGAATGTCTTTATTGCAACCTTATTAAGGCTATCTTTGAAAAACCAACAGCCAACATCCTACTAAATGGTCAAAAACTGAAAACTTTCAAGCTAAAATCAGCAACAAGACAAGGATGCCCACCATCATCATTCCTGTTCAATATAGTTCTGGAAACATTAGCCACAGCAATTAAAAAAGACAAAGAAATAAAAGGAATAAAGATAGAAAAGGACAATGTTAAACTGTCATTATTTGCTGATGATATCATACTTTACATAGAAGACCCAAAAAACTCTACCAAAAGACTTCTACACTTAATTGATAGATTCAGTAGAGTAGCTGGATACAAGATCAACACTCAAACAGCAATAGCTTTCTTATACACAAATAACAGACTCACTGAGAGAGAAATTGGGTAAATAATTCCTTTTGCACAGCATCCAAAAAAATGAAATATCTAGGAATCAATCTAACAAAGGAAGCAAAAGGCCTCTATACTCTGAAAAAAGAGATCAAAGAGGATATAAGAAAATGGAAAGGCATCCCTTGTTCCTGGATAGGAAGAACCAATATAGTGAAAATGACCATACTTCCAAAACTGCTATATAGATTTAATGCAATGCTGATTTGAAATTCCAGCAATATACTTCACAGAACTAGAGAAAACAATCCAAATATTCATTTGGAACCAGAAGACACCTAGAATAGCAAAAGCAATTCTAAGCAACAGAGACATGGCAGGAGGTATCACAAACCCCAACTTGAAACTATACTATCAAGCTACTGTAATAAAAACACCATGGTACTGGCAAAGAAACAGACCTGAGGATCAGGGGAATAGATTAGATGATGCAGAAACAACTCCAGACATACTCAGCCACCTCATCTTTGACAAAGGAGCCAACCACTCACATTGGAGGAAAGCCTATTTAATAAATGATGTTGGAAAAACTGGGTTTCAACCTGTCAGAGATTAAAACTAGACCCATACCTATCACCATGCACTGAACTAAGGTCAAAGTGGATTAAAGATCTAAATATTAAGACAGAAACACTAAACTTGCTGGAAGATAAGTTAAGTAGAACTCTTGAAGACATTGGAAAAGGAAAAGACTTTATGAACAAAACCTCAGTAACATGGGATCTAGCACAAAGAATCAACAACTGGTATCTCATCGTATTAAAAAACTTCTGCACTGCAAGAGAAACCTCCAACAGAGCTAAGAGACAACCTACAATGTGGGAAAAAAATTTTAGCAGCTGTACCTCAGCCAGAGGACTACGATCTAGAATATATAAAGAACTGAAAAAAATCAGACCCCCCCAAATTCAAAAACTCAATTCAGAAATGACCATCTGAAATGGACAGACATTTCTCAGACAAAGAAGTAAAAGCAGGAAATAAATATATGAAAAAATGTTCAACACCACTAGTCATTTGATAGATGCATAAGTAAACAATACTGAGATTCCACCTCACCTCAGAAAGAATGGCTGCTATCAAGAAATCAACCAATAACAAATGCTGGTGGGGGTGTGAGAAGAAAGGAACCCTACTCCATTGTTGGTGGGAGTGCAGACTGGTACAACCACTGTGGAAATCAGTATGGAGATACCTCGAAGAACTAGGACTAGAGGTCACATTTGACTCAGCTATTGCCCTGCTGGTTATCTTTCCAAAAGAATTAAAAGAATCATACCACAGAGATATATGTGCACCCATGTTTATAGCGGCACATTTTGCCATAGCTAAAGCTTGGAAACAGTCGAAGTGCCCATCAACTGGAAACTAGACAAAAAAGATGTGTGTGGTTTTTTTTTTATAAAATGGAGTACTACTCTGCCATAAAGAATGAGAAACTGAAGACATTTATAGCTAAATGGATGCATTTTGAGGCGATACTCTTAAGTGAAATAAATAGGACACATGTGTAAATACCAAATAGTTTCTCTAGTATAAGAAACTGAAAGTATAAATAAGGGTTAAAATTATTAAATCAAATAATTGATATTTTGAAACAGGAAGAAAAGGTCCAAAGGGGTAGGGGCAGTGGGAGGGGAAGGGGAAAGGAAAGAAGGGAAGTGAAAAATTGTGAGAAAAGAAAAAAAATGAAAACAAAAGCTATGTAAATAGGGAAGGGTGGAGGGGGTGATGGCCTCACAGGTAATGGGGAAAAAATAAGAACCAAGATACATCATGTAGAGGTACAAGCCCTCAGTGATAAATGTAAATGTGCTGTATACCTAAAATATACCAATAAAAGAATTTAAGGGGAAAAAAAAATCATGCAATGCAGCAGAAGCAGGTCCAAGAAGGAGGTTTATAGTTTAAAAAGGCCTACATTTTTAAAAAGAAAGCTAAAACAATTTAACTTTTCACATGAAGGAACTAGATAAAGAAGGACAAACTAAGCACAAATCTAGCAAATAATAAAGATTAGAGAAAAAGTAAATTAAAAATGACAAGAATATATGAAACTAAGAGGTGGCTTTTGGAGTAGATGAGAGAGAAAACTCGAGTAAAATCAGAAATAAAAGAAGAGACATAACTGATAGAAGGGAAATACTATACAAAGAATTATAAAAGCCCAGAAAGAAAAAGTGCTGAAAATCTAGAATAAATAAATATATATATATATATATATATATATATATATATATATATATATATACTTGTAGACACATAAAACCTACCAACACTGAATCATGTAGCATAGAAGATTTGGGTGATCAATAAACAATAAAGAGATTGAATCAGTAACCAAACACCTTTCAAGAAAGTAAAAACCAAAACAAGCTAATTTCACAAATGAATTCTACTGAACATTTAAGAAAGAATTATGCCAGGTCTTTTTTTTTTTTTTTTGATGTTCGATAAATGAACATTTATTTAACCAGCACACAGAGTCAAGAGGACACTGGAGCCAAAAGCTATGTAATCAATAATTACAATTTCCAACAATAATCACATGAATTTTTCCAAACCCAGAAAGTTATTAACATGAGTAATGGTGCTAAGTACAAGTGGAGTTGGTAAGTGGGGATTCTGTGTGTCAATTTAAAGACAAAAATGACTGCTTTATTCCTTTTTTAGGAAATTTCTCAGAGTCTTCATGTATATCTCTTTCTCTAGCTGTTTAACCTTCAGAGTCAGCTTGTACACCTCCAGGGTGATTTTCACTTCAGCTGGGCTTGGGAGGCACCCCATGAGCTTTGTGCCCACAACTACTTGTTTGCAGTCTACGGGGACCTCCTGCTCACACTTGGGTACTTCTGGATACCAGGTTCTGTTCTCTGAGCAAGTGATATTTTGGGGACCGACCACCTCGTAACCCGGGTCACACTGGATTGGTGACATTTTCCATTTCAATATAGTGATCCTTCTCTACAGACAGCTTTCCATTTCTTATCTCTGGTTTCAGACACCCAGCTATGATGGAATCGTATCTGAAACCTGACTCACATGCTGGCATTTTAGGGTTCCACGTGCCATCTGCTTGGCATGAACTCCTTCCATCAGTAGAAATAGGGTAATACCCTTCATCGCACATGTAGAGAACATAATCTTCATAGGAGTAGACACATATACCAGTGAGATCTCTGCTTTCACTTATGATTCTCATTTTCCCCATATTTGGTGTTGGGCAACACACCCTTTCACACCCTTTGGAAACTGCCCATGTCAAATTTTCCTGACAGATGGCAGTCTGAGGCTCATTCGGAGCTGGTCGATAGCCAGGCTTGCACTGATATTTCACCTGTGTCCTAATCTCAAATGCTTCTTGATTCCTTATGGTAAACAGACTTTTCTCCCAGGAAACATGGGGGATGTCTGATAAGACATGACAACCATTGGGCTCACAGGTGGGAACAGAAGGGTACCACTTGCTGTTAGCTTCACAATGGATCATGCTGCTGCCCTTGAGGATGTAACCTTTGTTGCAGCTAATCAAGAGAGTGTCTTGGTAAGTGTAGAAGAGTCCAAATCCAGAAAGAACTGTTCCCTTTGGAATATGTGGGTGATGACAGATGCTTTTTTTTACAGGTAGGAGGGCTTGGGCTCCAGACACCTACTGTTTTATTCACCACCACACAGGAAATGGAAGCATTGCCTATGAATGAGTCGTTGGGGTCACAGATGTAGGTGACCGAGGAGCCATAAGTATAGAGGTCTTCATCTCCACCACTGTGTTTCCCATTGCTGATGTCTGGAGGGGACTCACATTTGACAATCACGCATTCTGGGAGAGGATAGCTCCAGTCAACTGCTTTACCCTGGCTCTCACACTGACTAGTTGCTGAACCAATGAGGCTGTATCCCTTTGAGCAGCTGAATTCTATGGTTGAACCAAAGAGCAGATCAGTAATAATTTCTACTTTCCCATTGGCTAACTCTCCTGGGTGTCTGTATTGCCTCTTGGCACAAGAGACATTGTAGAACCATGATCCATTAATATCACAAATAACATGGCTTGAGTTGACTCTCCAGTAGCCGCGGTGGCAGTTGTATCTCAGAGCAATTCCAGTTTTGAAGTTTGTCCCATATGACTGCATGACTGGGGATGCAAAAGGGAGAGTGGGTAGAGGACCACAGTCACCAAGAGCAGGAGCCAACAGAGCAGCTACCAGAATAACATGGAACAGAATTGGATCAGAGACTGTTAACAACATGGGGAACATGCTGGCTCCCAGTTTTCCTTTTTTGGGAAAGGTAGAGCCCTCAGGGAATGCATGCATAGTAGCTCTTGGGGAGCACTTGATCTGACGCCTCTTCAGTATGTTTCTGCTGAAAAACTCAACAGTAGTCTTGAACTCCTATTTGTCATAAAGTACTAGGAAAAAAATAACATGGGAACCATCTTCAAAGAAATTGCAATCAAATAGGTAAGAAAAAGCATTAAATACAAATACATACAATAAACAACTGCTTATACTGTTGGGCCCTGGAGCCACTTAATTCTACATGAGAGGTAGCCTGGGCCTCTGGTCCATACCACTGTGAAATTAGGAGGATGAACATAGGCCATTTTATGCCAAAAGTAAACACCAAGTGAAAACACAGCAGTGAGAAGGTAAAGTTACTCCTAGGAAATAATCATCAGCAGTTCAGTTTTCTTGAAAGTTAAGGAATGTTGGTAGGGAGGTGAATGTTCACGATAGGCAGATTACGAGTGGATTTGAATGAGGTTTCAGTGTCAGGATTGGGAGTTTGGAATCAGAAAGTGGAGAGTCATTTTCATTTATAAATGTGTTTATTTTTGAGTGAGATCATTACTGTGTTTTGAGGAGATCACTATGGCTGATGTATTCAAAGCAGATTGGAGGCAGAGAAAGGTCACAGGGAGGTTGATTAAGGAGACCATTGCAACTGGCCAGGGGTGTCTGTAAGATGATCTGAATAAGCAAATGACACAGGAGTTACACAAAAGGGAACAAATGTAAGAAAAACAAGAAAACAATGAGGTAGAGGACTAGAGTTGGAGACCCATCTACAGTACCTATTCATCTGCAGCATCTGCCCATCCGCCTGCCTGTACCAGTTTGTTATGGCAACTGTCAACAAAAGCAGCCATAGGCTGAGACAGTTCGGAATTTTCAAAACATGATTTGTCACAAAAAATAAAATAAAATAAAATAAAGGAAAAAGATGAAACTTGCTCTTACCTTTAGGTTTCTTGGTCCTGGTTATTCATTAATCAGAGATTTCTTCTCTGATTAATGCAAAATTCTTATAAAGTCCTTCTTATCTCCTATATGGAAAAAAATCCTCACAAATTATAACTTTCCTTAAGAAATTCCTAAAACCCAAAGTGATATATGAAAGCAATGAAATACATGATTCCACCTTCACTCTAAACCCTTAGGTGGACCAAAATGATTTCTACCACCATCTCTCCTTATTTATATAAATTGTGGGTACAAATCTACTCACGGCAAGTCAGTCTTCCTACGGTCCTCACCAAGCTGTCCCTGCCTACTTTGTGTGGGACTGAGAGAGGGCAGTTGAGGTACTCCTCATTCAACATGCAGGAGCTCCCCTCATTTAATGAGCAAGGTATCACGCCAGACTCTCAACATTCTAAACCTCCCCACTCCAGTGCAGCTGATTGTGACGTCATACGTTTCCAGAGAGAAGCGGCACAACCTCACTCAACTGTAAGCTTCGGAAATTAGGTCTCTGGATCACAAGCTCCTCCCCCCCCCCCCCCCCCCCCAGGAAACCCGGTTTACTTCCTATTCCTACTCCCAGAAATTGGAGGTGGACAGGAACAACAACGAACACATTTACACTTCAGGATCCGTAAAAATGAGATATACGTGTAACCTAATGTATGTCTTACTTCATTGGTAAACGCTGTTAGTTCTCCATTCATAAGTTAAACAACCAACTAACTCTTCAACAACATATACTTTCCATGTCACAAAACTCATTTTCTTTCTACTATGAAATGTTATAATAATCCTGAAACAATTTCTGATGAACAGATATTTGAAACTCCCCCTCCTGCTCATCCTCTCTCTCTCTCTCTCTCTCTCTCTCTCTCTCTCTCTCTCTCTCTCTCTCTCTCTCTCTCTCTCTCCCTCCCTCTCTCTCTCTCTCCTGTCTCTCTCTCTCTCCTCTCTCTTTTGAATACCGCACTCTCCAAAGCGACAAACACTAACATTTTCCCCAGGGTCATCTGAGTATTTAGTATATCACCAACCTGAAGGAATCTGAGCAAGTAGAAGACTCCTAGTGTCACCTCGGTTTTGAAGCACCTTTGATAGCTGGCATTCCTAGCCCCTCCCTAAAACAGAATTTACCTCACCATTCTCTCCTTTCAGGCAAATGCTCTGCTAAAAACCCCAAGTTCTGGCAATGTGATTGGCAGCTGTATGGCTGTATGGGGATGAGTGGGAGTGAATAAAGACTAATTTGTTGTCACTGCAAATAATTAACTGCAAAAAAGAAAAAGCTGCAGTGTATACTCAGTCTCTTCCTTCCCCTGAGCTAGTCTTCAAATTTTGTGAGATGTGGTGGCATTTGTTTTTTTTAATTAAATTCTTTTATTGGTACATTGTAGGTATACAACACAATTACATTTCTCATTGGGAATTGTACCTTTACATAATGCATCTTGGTTCTTATTTTTTCCCCATTCCTAGCCCTCCCTTCACACCCTCCACCCTTCCCTATTTACAAAGACTTTATTTCCACTTTTTCCATTTCTCAGCATTTTTCCTTTCCCTTCTTTCCTTTCCCCTGCCCCTCCCACTAGGTCTACCCCTTTGGACCTTTTCTTCCTATTTTGCATAATCAATTATTCATTCCAATCATTGGTACATTTTAGGTATACAATATAATGACATTCATCATTGGAAATTTGCACCTTTACATAGTCTCTCTTGGTTCTTATTTTTCACCCTTGCCCAGTTCTCCCTTCAACTCCTCCATTCCTCCCTATTTACAAAGATTTTGTTCTTATTTTTCCATGTTCTCATATTAATCCCATTCTCTTCTATCCTTTCCCCTAGCCCTCCCACTTCCTTTCCCATTTGCCCCTTTTCTTCCTATTTCATATTACCTATTATATATTTAGTCCATATTTACACTTTCAGTTTCTCACACCAGAGAAACTATTCTGTATTTATGCATGTGTGTCCTATTTATTTCACTTAAGAGTATCACCTCAATGTGCATCCACTTAGCTATAAATGTCTCCAATTTCTCATTTTTTATGGCTGAGTAGTACTCCATTTTAAAATAAAAACACAATTTCTTTATCCAGTCTCCAGTTGATGAGCATTTGGGCTGTGTCCAAGTTTTAGCTATTACAAACTGTGCTGCTATGAACATGGGCACACATATGTCACTGTGGTATGATTCTTTTAATTCTTTGGGGAAGATCTCCAGCAGTGGAATAGCGGGGTCAAATGGGACTTCCAGTCCTAGGGATTTGAGGTATCTCCATACTGATTTCCACAGTGCTTTCACCAACCTACACTCCCACCAGCAGTGGAGCAGGGTTCCTCTTTCCCCACAGCGCCCCCCCCCCAGCATTTGTTATTGGTTCATTTCATGATAGCAGCCATTCTTTCTGGAGTGAAGTGGAGTTTCAGCATTGTTTTCATTTGCATCTCTCGAATGACCAGTGATGTTGAACATTTTTTCATGTATTTATTTGCTATTTCTACTTCTTTGTCTGAGAAAAGTCTGTTCATTTCAGATTCCCATTTTTGGATTGGGTCTTTAAATTTGGGAGGTCTGATCTTTTTAATTTCTTTATAGATTCGAGATAGTAGACCTTTGTCTGAGGAAGAGCAGGTGAAGATTTTTTCCCACATTGTGGGTTGTCTCTTCACTCTGCTGGTGGTTTCTCTTGCTGTGCAGAAGCCTTTTAATAAGAAGAGATCCCACTTGTTGATTGTTTGTGCTAGTTCATGGGCAACTGAGGTTTTGTTCATAAAATCTTTTCCTATACCGATGTCTTCAAGGGTTCTATCTAACCTCTGTTCCAACTGGTTCAGAGTTTCTATTTTAATATTTAGACCTTTAATACATTTTGATTTTAGTTCAGTGCATGGTGAGAGATATAATCTTTGGCAATTGAAGCCCAATTTTTCCAGCACCATTTATTAAAGAGGCTATCTTTCCTCCAATGAGGGTGTTTGGCTCCTTTATCGAAGATGAGATGGCTGAGTGTGTCTGGCATTGTTTCTGCATCTTCTAATCTGTTCCACTGGTCCTCAGGTCTGTTTCTTTGCCAGTACCATGCTGTTTTTATCACAGTACCTTTGTAGTAGAGTTGCAGGTTGGGGATTGTGATCCCCCCTGCCATGTCTCTGTTACCTAGAATTGCTTTTGCTATTCTGGGTCTCTTCTTGTTCCAAATGAATTTTGGATTGTTTTCTCGAGGTCTATGAAGTATGCTACTGGGATCTCAATTTGAATTGCATTAAATCTATATAGCATTTTAGAAGTATGGCCATTTTCAGTATATTAATCCTTCCTACTTAAGAGCAGGCATGTCTGTCCATTTTCTGATATCATCTTCAATCTCTCTTTTCAGAGTGCCATAGTTTTCAGAGAAGAGGTCTTTGATTTGTTTCGTTAGGATGATTCCCAGGTATTTCAGTTTTTGGAAGCTATTGTGAAAGGAATTATTTGGCGTATTTCTCTCTCAGTGAGTCTGTCATTGGTGTAGAGGAAAGCTATTGATTTTTGTGTGTTGAGCTTATAACCAGATACTTGACTGAATTTGGTTATTAAGTCTAGAAGACTTTTGGTGGAGTTCTTGGGGTCTTCTATATAGAGTATCATGTCATCTGCAAATAATGACATTTTGACTTCTTCACTTCCTATCTTTATTCCTTTTATTTCTTTCTCTTGTCTAATCGCCGTGGCTAATGTTTCCAGAACTATATTGAACAAGAGTGGTGATAGTGGACATCCTTGTCTTGTTTCTGATTTCTTTGTGAAGGATTTCAGTTTTTGACCATTGGCTGTTGGTTTTTCATAGATGGCTTCTATCAGTTTGAGGTAGAGACCATCTATTCCAATTTTTTGTAGGGTTTTTCTCATAAATGCTTGTTGGATTTTGTCAAATGCTTTTTCTGCATCTATGGAGATAATCATAAAGTTTTGTCCTTGGCTCTATTGATATAGTGTATTACATTGATTGATTTGCCTATATTGAACTATCCCTGCATCCCTGGGATGAATCCCACTTGATCAGGGTGTATGATCTTCTTGATGATCTTCTGCATTCTAGTTGCCAGTATCTTATTAAGGATTTTTGCATTTGTATTCATTAGTGAGATTGGCCTACAGTTCTCCTTTTCAGTTGGGTCTTTCTCTGCTTTGGGGATCAAGGTGATGCTTGCTTCCAGGAATGAATTTGGGAGTATTGCTTCCCTTCTAATTTCATTGAAGAGTTTAAACAGTAGTGGCAGCAGTTCCTCTCTAAATGTCTTGTAGAATTCAGCAGTGAAGCCATCAGGGCCCAGGCTTTTCTTAGTTGATAAGTTTTTAATTACATTTTCAATTTCTATGCCAGGTCTTTACGAACTCTTCAATAAATTCAAGGGCCCAAAACTCTAGAAACTCATTTTATGAGGCTACCTGTAGTCAGATGCCAAAGTCAGACAACTATCCTAAAAGAGAAGAGATTAACATGCCAGTATTTCTGAACATGTATCAAAAAAAATCTTTGATAAATATTAGCAAATCAAATTTAATTACATAATAAAAAGATAATATGTGTGACAGAGTAGAATTTGTCTTGGTAAACAAGGATTATTCAACATGTCCAACTCAATATATATGGTATACTATATTAACAGGATAAAGGATAAAAATCATATGATCTTTTCAATGAATACACAAAAGGTATTTTAGAAAATTCTGTACTATTCTCCAACAGAAACTATCAACAAATTACATATAGAAGGTATACAATTCAACATAACAAAAGGCAAATATCACAAGTCCAGGTGATCACCATAGTCCATAGTGAAACTATGGACTAGTGAAACTATTCCTGTAAGATCATCAACAAGACAAAGATGCCCACTTTGGCCACTTAGATTAAATATAGTACAGAAATTGCTAAACAAACCAATTAGGAAGGAAAAAGAACCGTCATGCAAATTGAAAAAGAAGAATTAAAATTGTCTTTGCATGCAGATATTTTGATTTTGTATGTAGGAAACTATAAATACATCATCAGTGAATTATTAGACCTAATAAACACATTTGGTAGATTCCCAGGATACAAAACAAAAATATTAAAATCAGTGGAATTTTATACAATAAAAATAAAATTATCCAAAAAAAACGAATTAAGAAAATTGTGTCATTTACAATAGCTTCAAATGAATTAAATATTTAAATAAATTTAACCAAAGTAGTGAAAGATTTATATAATAAAATTTATAAATCAATGATGAAAGAAATTAAAGAAGACATGAATAAATTAAAAAATGCCCTTGTTCAGAGATTTGATCATTTTTTGAGATAGGGTATCACTAAGCTCCCAAGGCTGACCTGAAACTTGCAATCTTCCTGCCTCAGCCTCCTGAATAATCAGAATTATAATTCTAGAAGAATTAATATTGACAAAATGTCCATATTACTAAAAGTGATCTACAGATGCAATGGGATCCCTATCAACATTTGAATAAAGTTTTTCAAAGAAATAGGAAAAAATCCTAAACCATGTTTAGAGCCATAAGGGACAAAGCAATCCTGAGCAAAGATAACAAACATAGCAAAGGGCCCATAATGCACTGCACTCTTTTGTGATCAACTGATTTTTGAGAAAGATATCAGGGTGATACAACAGGAAAAGACATTCACTTTAAAACTTTATACTCATATACAATTTTGGTACTTTATCATTAAAATTTTAAAAATTAACTCAAATTTGAAGAAAGATTTAAATATAAAACTTGGGATTATAAAACTTCTAGAAATAAATATAAGCAAAAACTTCTTGATGTTGGCCTGGGAAAGGATTTTTCTTTTTCAATATAATCCCAAACAACAGGTAACAAAAGCAAAAATAAACACCTGGGATTACATCAAAGTAAAAAGCTTCTACATCTCAAAGTAAATGACACAGTGAAAAGATGACTTAACTAATGGGAGAATATATTGTCAAACCATACATTAGTTATGGTTTTACCCAAAATACATGAGAAATTCAAACACCTCAATAGCAAGGGAACAAATGGCCTGATTAAAAAGCACAAGCACCTAAACCACTTGGATAGGCATGTTTTCAGAATTAGATATACAAACGACAAATGGAAAAATGCTCAACATCTTTAATCATTAGGGAAATGCAAATTAAAACTACAATCACTTCATACCAGCTAGAAAGTCTGTTATCAAACAGGAAAAGGTAAAGTTGCACACAGAAGGAAAATCTAGTACACTATTGATGGAAAAGCAAATGCGTAAAACCATAGTGGAGAGTAGTGTGGATGTGTTTGTTGACTTTCCCATTGCAAAGACATAATACCTACTACACACACCCTAGAGCAGAAGAGATTTTATGGGCCTGGGTTTTAAGGAGATTTAATGCATGGTCATCTGGTTCCAAGGCAGAAACATCATGGTGGGAAGGTATGTGTGGGGTTTAGAGGGGGAAAAAAAACTTAGTTCTTCATAGCTGAGAAGAGAAACAGAGCCAGAGAGAAAGAGGTAAGTGACAAGATGTAGACTCCAAGGTTATGACTCACACAGACACACACAGAAATTTACACCACCAAACCCTTGAGAGACCCCCAAGCCAATCAAATTGCCATGCCATCTTAACTGTCACAGTTGAGCTCACTCAAAAAATTAAAAATAAAAATTCTGTGGGACCCAGTGGGATCTCATTCTGGGTATACATCTAAACAAATGAAATCAATATGCCAAGCAAGTATCTGCACTCCTGTGTTCACTGCACTGCTAGTCAGACTATCTAAGAGTTGGAAGGTACAGAACTGTCCCTCAACTGATGAATGATTAAAGAAAATGTGCTATGTACAGACACTAACATAAAAAAGCCTTAGAAAAAGAAATATTGTTATTTGTGATAGCTTGATGAACCTTTTTATGATGTGAGAGAGGTGAATCACAGAATGACAAAAATTGCTCAAATTCACCTATATATAGAATCTTTAAAAAGTTGAACTCATAGAAGTTGAAAGTGGAATTGTTGTTACCAAAAGGAGGGCAAGAGTGGTGGGTTGATCAGAGTGTATGTTGATCTGATACTATTCAAAGTTTCTAAAGCTCCAGTTAGATAAGGTGAATAATCTCTGGAGATCTCTTATACCCTGATAAAATACCATTAGTGATGTATACTTGAAAATTATCAAGAAAATAGATCATAAGTGTTTTGTTACATGAAAATGTTATTTGATTTAACCATTTTATAATGTATACATATATTGAAACATCCCATTGTCAGAAACCATTTCCCAGCAGAAGCACAAAAGGTATTTCTCTAATATTTATATGATTATGGGCCAAGTTAAGAGATGCCATCAATTATTTCTCATTGATGGCAGCTAAAGTGTGCACAAGTGTATAAAGTGTGCATGTGGTTATGCATACATGTATATTTGAGAACAAGTGAGAATTACTTTGTTTTTATTTAAATATACTTTCCTCTATCTTCCTTTCAGAAATTTACTTTGTCCCTAGAATTTAGTGATTGAAAATTACCCCCCTAACCCCAGAAAAGTGAGGCTTAATTATGTTGTCTAAACACAACTGCAGGCACAGTATCAAATTGTTTTTTAATTATGTGATTAAAGGAAGAGCTATCACCATATAAACAAGGAATTCATGTGACTCCAGGTTGTGCCTGCATTAATTTTGTAATCTTGCAACTCTGAAATTATTTCTTTTGTGTGGAGGTGAATGATTTTCCGTTGAAGGTGATATCTCATGACTGATCTCCAGCATGTATTTTTTGTACCTTCCCTGCCCTGGTATTTCTCCCACTGCCTCATAATTTCCATCACCTCTTCCACAGAGGATAAATACAGGCTTTGAGTAGAAGAGAACCGTGATGTTCTTGGAAGCTGGTCTTAGTTAGGTAAGTTTCTAGGGGTTCCCAGGATTGTCCCCTTGGATTCTACTCTATTCACAGTAACTGCTTAAAAATGAATGTTAATTCTCAATTTCATAAGAAAAACAGGCCAATATTGTTATGGCAAAATTCCTTGGATAAAATTCCTATGATGTTTAATGTGCTTTGTGTAATTTTCACTAGGCCAATGGGCTGACCTTTAGCCAGCCCCTTACAATAACCAGCCATGTTAAATGACATATATTATTGTTCCCATAAGTCTCCACAGGAAGAAACAGGAGACTCATTCCTGTTAGGCCGCATCAATGGGGCTTCTCCATGAAGATCTGAGGGTGAATGAAGTTAGTAACAGAAAAAAAGAGAAAGTGCATTGTCTAGGCAGGACTCTCAGCACATCCCTTGTCTCTAGAACAACACTCTTTTCTTCATAAATTATTCTTTTTTTTTTTTTTTTTTCGCTACCGGAGATCGAACTTGGGTCCTTGTGCTTGAGAGGCAGGTGGCAGAACCACTGAGCTAAATCCCTGGCCCCATAAATTATTCTTGACTGGTGCCATATGCTTCCCTTTGGGTCCACCCTGATTTATAGGTAATGATATGAAACAGTGAAATGTTCAATTAGTTCTCCACCTATAGGGATGGTCTCCCCCCTTCTGGGTTGGTGTTGGGTAGATCACGGGGATGGCAAGGACTATGGTTCTCATCATCATGTGCTCAGACTCTTTGAGCTTTCCATGTACTGTTTTGATCTACTATGACTAGATTTTAAAAGATACTTTCCAATGTCAAGTCTTTGCAGCTGGCTTACTCCCAAATCAGTAGGTACCACAGAGACTTCCAGACATGATTCTTGCCTTTTCTTTTTCTCATCTTTCTACTATTTGAGTATTTTTCTATTTCCCCTTTCTAACAGTAAAGATTTTATTCTTATCATAAAAATCTTATTGTTATGCACTATATATTTGTGTGCATGTATGCACCAAAATTTGTTGCCCAGAGTACTAGACCCATATTAAACCCCAGAAATTTTAAAGGATAGATTTTCCTCTCCACCACCAACAATAACTTAGGGATTCATTCCTTTGTATATCAAAGCAACTGTAAAATCCTGCAGTCAATCCTGTTAATGTCTTTTTGCAGTCCATAGTTTATTGATCAACATAAGTAGAGCTAATATTGTGCAGGTACATTCCATAAATCATTGCTACAGAAAACCAAGGAGAACATTGTAAAGTTGAGTCACAATGCTTAGGTTCTAAATAGTTCCTAAGGTGAAGATCTCATATGACAAACACTTTAAGCAGCAGAATCACATTCATTGCAATGATATACTCAAATTAAGGGTCCTCAAGATCCCCGGACATAATTATTTGCTCACTTGTAGACATATGACCACTGAGAGGAAAAGTGAGATAATTCATATGTGACCTGATAAAGCTTTTTTTCTGATCAAGTGTATATATTTCATTTTAAATATATTAAGCATGCCCAAAATGCAACCTAATAGTAGTCATTTGAACACCCCACATGGTCTCCTTATACAGAAATATAACCTTACAAATCACTTGTATACCCTCTAGCATGTGTTTTTAAATCAATCATCAGCAGAACTGTGGGGTAAAGCAATGTCATCATTTTAGAGTAGAGGTCTTGCAAATTGTATAAGAAAGAGCAGGAAATTTGAAATCAGAAGACCCTGGGTGAGTATCAGCTGTCACTTCTTAGCTGTATGACAGCTCCAGAAAGTCTCACTGAATTTCAACTGCTTCATAAATAAAAGGAGAAATTGGTATTACATGTCTCAAAAGGTTGTTAGAAACAAATGGAATAAGTAAAGGAAAATGTACTTTCAATGTCCAAGGTCCATTTAAGTAGCATCAGATTTAGAAAAAAAATTTAGCTACCTCGGGAACCCAGCTATCCTTCTTAAGCAAAACCAAATGTCTAGTTAGTTCCCCATGTACAAAATGCTTTGCCTTCCCATCTCGTGTGATATCAAATACAGTCCATTCTTTATAGCAATTTATACACAAGAGAGGAAAATTTTTAAAGAATATCAATCCACATATCATACACTGAGTAACTAAGTGGTAACAAGGCAAAATGTTCTCTGAAAAGGTTTGCTTCGAGAACATCTGAAGGGTGTGATGGTGAAATTTAAGGCAAAGGGAGCCATACATGAGAGATATTTCAGAGTGCTCATGTCCTGCACACCTCAAGTCACATCCCGTAACTGACTTCTCCTCCACATGCAGCACAGAGAGGGAGGAGAATGTCCCTAGGTGTTCTACCCAGGATACACACAACCTTTTAGTATTCTGGAGAGATGCTCTAACTCTGATGTGGATGAAGCTTCTAAATTTCCAGTTGTGATACTTGATCAGATAAGCACACAGAACAAGAATAAAGAACATTTGTGATGCACCAGTTGCATGTATTTGGTTTAAAATTTCCAGAACTCATAGTATGTTCATTAACATCCCCATAGTAAATTTTAATGGCATGCTTTCCTGGAATAAGTTTTCCTTTCTGTATTTGAAGGAAACCTTTGACTTTGGTTTTGGGCAATCTTCATTTTTAACTCCCAAATGACTACTTCCAACATTCTCTAACAGCTTCAGCCTTCTTATTAGACTCCATGTGGTAGAACAGATGTACAGATAAAGAGATCAAAAGAATTTTCAGTTGTGAAAAAAACTTTGATACCTTTTTATTATTTTGAATTCTATCCATATATTCATTTCTGTAATTACTTCTGTATTTTTTTTTCAACAGAAAAAGCAGCCTTCACTCATCCTCAATCTGGATTTGTAATGTTTCCAACAACTCTATTCCTCTCCTGTGATAATTTCCCAGTTGTGGTCTTGCACTGTGTTCCTTGAGACTGAAATATGTATCATTTATCTTTCACATCATTATTACACAGTTATATTGTGATAAACACCTGAGTAAATGAATCTTTCAATCATTATAATCATATAAAATCTTACAATCATTTGATTGAATAGAAATCCAGAAAGCCTCTGAACCTAATTTTATTTTTGTATTTCAAAAATTTAATGACATAAGGTGTCATATAATTTTAGGTGTAAATATATGTCCCGAACTTTCAATGTTCTGTGTATTATTGCTTTGAATATTCATAGGAAATTGCCATTCTCTATTCCACTGTATCTGACAAATAATGACATAAGACTGAAAATATATAGGAAAGATGAATATTTCTTTCTAACATCCAAAAATCATTTCTGAAATCTTTTTTGTAGCTTCTCATGTATTTCCATAACTTTTAAAGATGAGTAAACTTATGCAGGGTGTTTTTGTTTCCATTTGAACAAGATCCAGGAAGTTATTGGCAGAAGAGAAAGGCTGGCATCATTTGCTTTGGTATATTATTATATTGGTGTGCAGCTATAATGAATGCTATTCAAGGAGGCCAGATGCATCAGCCTCAGAAAGAACATGAAGAAGGACACTGTTATCATTAGTATTTGTTGCTGGTGTTGATGTGATCATTATGAAGACTAAAGATATTTGCCAAGTGTTGGTGACATCACAAATTTCCATCTACTACAATGGGAAATGTCTTAACAAACAAAAAATTGAACATGCTCTCTGGAAAAGAACAGAGTCCCATCCAGGGGTACAACTAATAATAAAGATCAGTATGGATGAAATAAAAACATTGGTTAAAGCTGGCAGATATACTTGGAGAAAATGATACACCCTAGGATTATAAGCCAATGTCCACTCATGAAAAGTTTCTTTCCTTTCTTAGCAAAAAGAGAAAAAAAAAAACAGATTCACAAAGGCTAAAGAAATATTTCAAAGAAGTTTCACTATTATGAGAAGGAATTGGTATTTGGATTAAAGTAGAAAATTCCGTTTAAAAAACTCTCAGGAAAATTGAGATTATGATGCCTAGAAGGCTGAAATCTGTTTTTTTTAAAAAAGAAAATATTTTCATGTTTTATTTTTCCATAATTTTGGATGTAAAAAGATATAAAATAGTTTTCCTGAGAATTGTTTGTCTTAAAAATATTAATGTGTATGCAAAAGCAACTTTGTTGACTATCCTTCTCTATACCACCCAGACAATAGTTAGTGTCACTGGTTTTGAATATGGTGTTCCTTTGTCTTCACTACCCCGTGTTTACCTGGAAATTTTCTAATTTTCTCTATCCCCAAGGAAAACTATTAGGATTCATGTTGAGCTCATTAGCATTGCGCAGTAAATTAAAATGTAGGAGACAGCTTGAAAGGAACAAGAGAGCACTACTTGTTAATGAAGCATCTTACCTGAACAATTTTTTTTTTTTCTAATCAGGCTAGGGAATAAGCAAAACTA
This sequence comes from Heterocephalus glaber, assembly GCF_053883595.1. Taxonomy (NCBI): domain Eukaryota; kingdom Metazoa; phylum Chordata; class Mammalia; order Rodentia; family Bathyergidae; genus Heterocephalus; species Heterocephalus glaber. The sequence continues at coordinate 36,731,169 of NW_028258308.1, forward strand.
TGTTCAACAAAGTGCCCATGCAGGAGAGGCAAGGGGAAGGAGCCATTGATTTTGTAAGTAAAGAATGATCTGGTATACAGCCCATGAGGTAGGGTGGCAGCATTCCTGCTGGTGTACTTGGTATGTTTGGTAGACTGTGGTGTGACTGTAGCTCAATCCACAAGGATGCACTAGTCAATTTGTTTAATGGAAAGCTACTGAGATATGGTAGGGAAATTGAAATTTGAGAAAAACAAGTTTTCAAGTGATGATAAAGGACAAAGTGGGGGTTTATATGTTCATCAGCACCTTAGTTTACAGTGGACCCTCCAGCGACTAGTGGCCTGTTGTATGAACAACTTGGTTTATGACTGGAATTTTAGCTTTAACTTACATCCAAAGTCTTGAGTTACAACAAGAATGCTGGCCTCTTGTGCTTCCAGATGGTCTCAGATACAGATTTAACCCTCAAAGAGTTCTGGAAGGAACATTACAACATGTTTTCCTGTATGGGGTTGATTGAGAAATCCTGAGCCAATGTCTCTCTAAAGACTCAGGTCTGCCTGGAAGAAAATGTAGCCTAAAATTATAGAGAAGAGAGACTTTGAAGGCAATTGACTAACTTAAGTTACAACCACCCCTCAGGAATGAATTTAGTTTGTAAGTCAAGGGTCCACTGTAGTCTCATTTCTTACCTGAGTCTGACACTTCTGTCTTTAGCTTGCAGCCTCGCACCAATTGGAGATCTACATCAGCCAATGATGTAGAATAAAATTCTAATCTTGTCACTCTTCTGATTAAAACTCTGCAGGATCTCATCACAAGGAAGGACAAAGATCAAATTCTCAGGCAAAGCAATCCCTGTTAGGCCTAGTACAGGTGAGCTTTTTGTGTTTAGTTTCCGGCTGCTTTTCACATTGTACACACTTGAGTATCAGCTGTACAGGGCCTCTTCAGTTCTCTTACCTCAATCCATCATGTCACAGGCCACTGCACCAGCCATCTCATCTATCTAATGACCCTCCCATTCTTCCCCCTCACTTTTACTATAGGTGAATCATTACTTTCCCTTTAAGACTCAGTTCCACTACCATCTGTTCTCTTTATGTATAAATGTGTGCAGGCATGTGTACATACATGTGTAAAATGAGGCTGTCTCATTTTGCACAATAATGTACAACTATAAAAATGCCTGCACAGGTAAAAACCATGGATAGTGAACTTAATAATCAATGAAAAAATTATAACTGTTCCTATGTCAAAACATTAAAAAACTCTCAGTATCACTTATGAATGTATAGAAACATAAAAATAGTGAAACAATAATTGACTTAGTATGTGTTAATGAAAAACACTAAAGCCACTAAGAGTAATTTTTTTCTTTTGATAAAAATCTTTATCCAGTAATTTAAACAGTGCTTGCCTCCTTCTTATATAGCTTACCAGACAGAGCAAGCATCTTTTCTATGCCTCGGTGGTTTGATTTGAAAGTTTACGTTGCCCCATGATTAAAATGTTGAATATAATCTTCCAATACAATGATATTAGGAAGTGCAGCCTTTGGCAATTGATTAGTGAATGGAACTGATGTCCTAAAAGAGGGCAAAAGTCACTGACTTGCTTCCTCCACCAGGTGAGGACACAGACAGAAGGTGACATATGTGAACAAGCAGGCACTTACCAGACATTAAATCTGCCAACACCTCAATCTTAGACTTTCCAACCTCTGGGTCAGTGAGAAATAAAATTCTGTTGTCTATAATCCACCTGTTTATAGTAATTCATTATACAAACTGCAGTGGAGTAAGACACTTTGCAAGTTGTCATTTTCTTTCAGACATCACTTCCTCCAGAATGTCTTTATCTTTTCATCCAATCTCGTTGCTAATTATATCTGTATTCAGGTCCTCTGGCTACATAGTCTGTGGAAAGACAGCAACAGTGTTTATCACTCCCCAGTCAATTATGTCTTCCTGTAATTCGGCATAAATTCAGTTTGAATTTCCCTTTCAACCTCATCGCTTTTCATGTCTTTGCTGTGATTTAACCTCCATTATCCAGTTCCCTCTTCTAATTAGTCGCACCTATAAGATAGCATATGCATCTATGCCTTGGAGACCTGAACGTTTTACTGTCTGAGAACATAAAAGCATGCATTAAGGAGTGGTCATGTGGGGCAGAGTGACTGCACATGTTAAAGAGATTTCCAAAGACAACTGGAAATTAGCCACACTGGGCATTAATTCATTGCACTGTAAGAAAGAAGACAATGGAGGAGGAATGTTCTGCTATGATTCTTGCCTTCCTAGCTTTAGCAACATACTGAGGGAGGGAAAAGCAAAAGAGACCGAAGTTTTAGCAGCTTCAAGATCTACCAGAAGCTTAACTGGCACATACTTGACGCTTGTTAATATTTAACTTTTTCCTAAATTATCTGCCTTTCTCTAGTACTGTTTGCTATCCTACCAACTTTGCAAACCAATTCTCAGTGAAACAGCACAAACTAAAATTGTTTTCTTGAGGAATGATGAGAATGTTTAGTTCTTAAATATGAATAATAAAATAATGTTCAGTAGTAAATAAAATGTCTTGACTGTACTCACACTGTAGAGCTCACTTGGTTTTCACGTTTCAGTTGGTTGTTCAGCCATATGGATTTTCCACATGGATCCATTTGAAAAGAAAGCTCCAATGATGTATAAAACCAAATTAACTTGTTCAAGGGCCAGGCAACAGATTCCCTTTTCCTTGTCTATTTGACAGCTTACTTCTTTGCATTTCATTTGTACACCTATTTGGGGAGAAATGCATCTTTCTGTGTGACTCCTGACAGCCATATTATTTAAGATTTGAACTGTTTTGCCTCCTGAGAATTCAAGCCACATTTGTTAATTTTGATTTATAGCTCATGTTTTCGACTCTGCTCATGAGTTTCACTTAACACACTTAATGAACATCAGTTCTCACAGTAACCCATATGTGGTTCAAAAATGTTATTTATAGCTTCTGGATGAGGGAAATGTCACAACAAGAGCTTCAATCTCAGCAGGCAACAAAATAAATTGGACTAAATTGAGCTGGAATCCAGTTGCTCCATCCATGCAATTTCCATGTGTCATGTGTTTAAATATGAACTCTGCTGTGGGCCAGTATGTATCCAGCCATATTGGATTACATATTATAAAGTTTCATAAACCCAAATAGTATAAGGAATCAAAATGTTATGTTGAAGGCTTCCTTATAGATAGAAGCATTTAAAAAGCATTTGAATTTAAGAAGTAGGCCATGGGTGATCATTTCAAAACAAATTGCATAGGTAGAAGCCTAATTCCAACAGTTTGAGATAAGAAAGTGAGACAGTATGATCAGTTGTTGTGTTTTCTCTTGTGAGAATTGTAGTAGTGAAGGAACAAAAAGAAGTAAGATTATTTGATTATAAAGGACAGAAATATGGGGAGATAAGTTTTAACACTTTTTGTACTGAGAAATTCTCAAATCTATTTTTGACTTTAAGGAAAAGAAGTTAGTGAACACAGAAAATTTGACTAACTAGGAAGGAAAGGGTGGGATGAATAGTTCTGAAGAAATGTCTAAAATTTAGGTCACAAAAGGGAAGATCCTGTTATATGAACTGTTGAAGCCGGACTTTGGCTACTTTGATTACACATCACTAAGGTCATGACTGACATCACAGGAGAAAGGTCAGGGTAAAGTCAATGAAGTTTATCATTGGAAACTTTGACTGAGACCCTGAAAGAGTTCCTGAAAATGTGTTCACAAAACTACAAAACCATAAGACATTTTACAAGCAATTGATAAAGATCACAACACATTTCTACTATAGTGTTATTTTTCTCACTTTTCTCCTTGTATGGCCATGGGTATTTGGGAGGTTAATCAAAGTGGAGTTTTATTTAAAAATATTTAGTTTAGATTTAGTGATATATAGATATATATGTGAAGTTTGATTACAATATACAGTGAACATTTAAATACAAAAATTTATTACAGTAAAAGACACATTTCCACGAACCCTCCTCAAACTACTCCACTTTACTTCGAACACTGTTATCTAACTGTTCTTGCCACTTTCTGAATCAGTTCTAGAAGTCCTTGTTCATGAGTTTCTTTAGTTGCACTATTGTAGCTGTCCCCATGTCTTGAATCCATTCAAAATGTTTACCTTTTGTGTTCATTTTGACTTTGAGGAAGAGACAGAAGTCTTACAGTGCACATTTTAATTGAGCTCCTGGTAGGAGTCAGGAGACTCCAAATACGAGAACAGGAGGGAAGAGACACTGGGGCCTGGAAGTTCATCATGGGAAATGGAAGCCCGAGTAGGTAAATTTCCACAGTCTGATAACAAGAGAATGGGAGGAAAGTGTGTGTGTGGCAGTGGAGGACAAGAAGGTTAATATTTACTGGACACTGTGGTAGAAATATCATGTATGCTAATTCACTAGTCCTCTCCCTAATAGTATGTGACCCTTACGTAGCAGCATGTACTCTTACCATAGTAGCGGGTACCACTGCAAGCATTTCACATACATTAAGCCAATCAGTCCTCTAAATGACCCCGTGAAAAGTAGTTGTCTGTTGCTGATGAGGAACTTAGACAAATGTCTAGTTAGTAACAGAGTCATGATTCCTAAAGGGCTGTCTGTTTTCAGAGCTGGAGCCTTAATCATCAGAGTATGCCTGCCTTACAGTAACATTAGTACACCTCTTTTCTTGCTCCACATTAATGATAAGGACATGAAAGTTTACAGTATCTGAATAACTTGTTCCAGGCCTCCTAGCTTTCAAAGGAGCTGAGATTTGGAACACTTTGGGACACTGCCTCATCTTATGCATTTTTCTGCTGTACCAAAGTGTCACTCATTGAGACTAGTTATTGTGTTGTGTTCTCTCCACATGTGGAAACTACAAGAAGTACTCATAAGTCAGTTTATTGAAATGCAGAAATATCCTCTTTCTTGCCTATTACCTGTCCTCAGCTGCAACTGGAGGAGAAAGATAAGCAGAAAATCCTGAAGTTTTCTCTGTACCCAACTGAGTAGATCTCCTGGTAGCTCACAGAAAGTGAACTAGAGTAGGACTCTCTGGGGGTTGGGGTGGGATTACATAATAGAAATCAAACACCAGGTCATGCAAGAGGAGTCAATATGTATCACAACTTAATGCACATAGAATTAAAGAAATGTTAAGTTATACTTCAACTAACTGTCAGAATATATAAGAAAGGGAAATTCTTGGCACCTGTATTCTCAAAACTTGTTTGTTTTTGTTGAGGTCTCATTACAGAAAGGTCCTTCTCATTATGCTGATCACCATAGATCACTTAGTAAAGAGGAAAGTGAGTTTGACCCGACACAAAGTGGCAAAGTAATTTTTTCCCTGAGATTTCATCATGGATGACTGTTGGTACTGGCATGGAAAATGGGAGGAAGGTTTACAAAGTCCAGCAATGACCTTGACCAGGATTTTGCTTTCTGTGGTACCAGTTACAAAGTCAGTTATGAAATTATTAAATGAAAATTCCAAAAGTTAACAATTCATAAGTTTTAAATCCACACCTTTCTTAGTTATGTGATAAAAACTTTCACTGTCCCATTGCACTCTGCCTGGAACATGGACCATTCCTTTGTTCAACGTATGCACACATTACCTTCTGTTCATCATTTTGTACCCATCTCAGTTGTCAGAACAACTACTGCAGTATGACAGGGCATGAGTTCAGGCAACCCTTATTTTACATCATTATTGTCCAAAACTACAGGGGTAATGATGCTGGCGATTTGGATATCCCAAAGAGAAGCTATGAAGTGCTCCCTTTAAGTAAAAATGTGAAAGCACAATATGGAGAGAGAGAGAGAGAGGCCACATTCATATAACTTTGATTACAATTATTACTATAAATGCTGTATTTTATATTCAATTATTACTGTGAATTGCTTACTGTTCCTAATTTATAAATTAAACTTTATCATAGTTATGTATTTACAGGGGAAAAATCTAGTATACATAGGATTTGGTGCTATTTCCAGTTTCAGTCATCCAGTGGGAGTCCTGGACTGTATCTTCAGTAGATGAGGGTATACTGTTGTGTATTTCTAATGGGCTGTTAGCAAAGTGGATTTGCTGTATGGCTATAGTAACTTGGTATAAACTAAGTTATAAATCACCCAGGAGTTGCATTCTAGTTTAGGGAACAGACATTCCTAGGTGCAAATTTAGTACAAGTTCAAATTCCCACATTATGACATAAAAAGAAAGATAAACATAGTAAGATTCATCATCCAGAAGAAGATAAAGTAGAATACAGAAAGATGTGGTGGAAAGAACAAAGATTTCCTTTATTAGAGAATTTTGAGAGATGATTTGATGGGTAGGTTGGGTCTCAGGACACAGAGCAAAGTTAAGACATCAAAAAAAGGAAAACTATCCAAATTTGAAAGAGATCGACTGCTAAGTGAAGTCCATGTCTTGAGGAGCTACATTAGTTATCAGTTGTTTGGAAGAGTTAAAGACCCAGAGGAGAGATTAGATCCCAGAAAAAACTATAGGCTATTACAAAAACTTCCAGCATAAAATGAGAAGAGGCAGAATAGAGGTTGCAAGTACTGAAAATAAAATCTTATAAAGAAGAGATAAGACTCAATGATTATGACACCTTTTATTGTGTGATTAAGATGAGTGAATGCACTCACTCCTTAAGATGTAGTGCAGCAGATAAATGCTCTCCAGATGATGTGTGTGTGTGTGGGTGTGTGTGTGACAGAGAGAGAGAGACAGAGAGAGAGAGAGAGAGAGAGAGAGAGAGAGAGAGTGAATCATGGAGGAAAGAAAAGAGGGATAGAGGGGAAAAGAGGAAAAATGGGAGGACTAAGAAGATTAACCTCTACGATTTAATGTAGTTAATTGGGAATTTCCATGTTCATGGAAAAGTTTGACTCAATGGAAGTAAACCAACAGACTGTGACTCTCTTAAATGGGTAACTTGTATTTTTAAGACTCTTAGTGTTCCAAAATGTTATCTATCTCCTCTTTCTCTGAATCCAAATCCATCAATCAATTGCTAATTATTTAATTTCATATATATTCATTCACATATATATTTGATTCATGCTATATATAGTATAGAAGTATAGAAAATATAAGAAATATATAAAATATACAGAAAAAGTACTCCCTAGAAGTAACAAATGCTACAGGCTCTTCAAAGTGGTACTCCTCTCATAAATATATCATTGGCATTCTTGTTTACACATATGCTCTCTGTAAATTTGATGAGTTGAATGTGTCTCATTGGGTCCAATTAACTCTGGGGCTTGGAAAATTAGAAGTTTGGAGACACGCTATGCACTGCGCCCAATTAACCAAGGTACTGCTTCTTGTTGGGCACTGTCTTGGTGCTACTTATGCTGGTTTTACAATCTGCTGTAGAGTTCCCTTGGGTGACACCCACTGCACAGCTCTGTTCCCTTCCGGATGCAATCCTGTGCAGAGAGGGCCCATCCTGTGCTCAGATGTGGATCTTCAAATGGAAGGTTCAAGAAAATAACTGTGAAGGTGTCATATGCCTCCCATTCACACAGTCTTGTAAGACCCATACAGAACCACATTTTCTTTGTCTTCTAAAGTAGAAAAAAATTGTGAAAACTAACCAAATGTCTTCCTACCAATTCAAGTTTCCCCTATGAAAGGTTCTTCAATAAGGAAAATAAATGCTATGAAAAGCAATCTATGTTTATAGAGATGTACTTGAATGACCCACAGATTTAGAAATTAGAAGAGTCCCCTTTATCGATGACACATAAAGAACCTCAGGGGATACCTGAAATGGCAGAAAATACCAAATCATATATATGTATTTTTTTCTGTATATTTATATCTATGATAAACTTTAATTTATAAATTAACACAATAAGAGATTAAAAGTAAATATAAGATAGAGAATTACAATAAAGTACATTAATAAAAGATATATGACTATGGCCTCTCTCACTATGTCTTTTTTTTCATTAACTTTATTGGTACATTTTAGGTATACAGTACAGTTACATTCATCATTGGGATCTTGTACCTTTACCTGATGTATCTTGGTTCTTACTTTTTCCCCATTTCCCTGCCCTCCCTTCACCTGCTCCACCCTTCCCTATTTACAAAGACTTTGTTTCCATATTTTTCCTTTTCTCATATTTTTTCTTTTCCCTTCTTTTCTCTCCCCTCCCCCTCCCCTTCCCCTACTCCTGTAGACCTTTTCTTCCTATTTCACAATATCAATTATACATTTTGATCCTTATGTACAATTTTAGTTTTTCACACCAGAGAAAGTATTCATTATTGACACATGTGTGTCCTATTTATTTCACTTCAGAGTATGGCCTTAATGTGCATCCACTTAGGTATAAATCTCTCTAGTTTCTCATTCTTTATGGCTGAGTAGTACTCCATTTTATAAAAAAAAAAAACAACTCATCTTCTTTATCCAGTCTCTAGTTGATGGGCAATTGGGCTGCTTCCAAGTTTTAGCTATTACAAATTGTGCTTCTATGAACGTGGGTGCACATATATCATTATGGTATGACTCTTTTAATTCTTTTGGAAAGATACCCAGCAGGGGAATCGCTGGGTCAAATGGGAGTTCCAATCCTAGTTCTTTGAGGTATCTCCATATTGATTTCCACAGTGGTTGCACCAGTCTACACTCCCACCAACAATGAAGAAGGGTTGCTTTCTTCCCACAACCCCGCCAGCATTTGTTATTGGTTGATTTCTTGATAGCAGCTGTTCTTACTGGGGTGAGGTGGAATCTCAGTGTTGTTTTCATTTGCATCTCTCAAATGACGAGTGATGTTGCACATTTTTTCATGTTTATTTGCTATTTTTATTTCTTTCTCTGAGAAATTTCTGTTCATTTCAAATGTCCATTTTTTAATTGGGTCTTTATATTTGAGAGGTATGATTTTTTTGAGTTCTTTATATATTCTAGATAGTAGACATTTGTCTGAGGAATAGATGGTAAAAATTTTTTCCCACATTGTAGGTTGTCTGTTAGCTCTGTTGGGGATTTCTCTTGCAGTGCAGAAGCTTTTTAATAAGATGAGATCCCAGTTGTTGATTCTTTGTGCTATTTCCCATGCCACTGAGTATTTGTTCATAAAGACTTTACCTATGCCAATGTCTTCAAGAGTTCTACCTAACTTATCTTCCAGCAAGTTTAATGTTTCTGTTTTAATATTTAGATCTTTAATCATTTGGATTTTAATTTAGTTCATGGTGAAAGAGAGGGGTGTAGTTTTAATCTTTGGCAAATTGATATTCAGTTTTTCCAGCATCATTTATTAAAGAGGCTATCTTTCCTCCAGTGAGGATGGTTGGCTACTTTGTCAAAGATGAGGTAGCTGAGTGTGTCTGGAGTTGTTTCTGTACCTTCTAGTCTATTGCATTGGTCCTTGGGTCTGTTTCTTTGCCAGGACCATGCTGTTTTTATCACAGTGGCTTTGTAGTATAGTTTCAAGTTGGGGATTGTGATATCCCCTGCCATATCTCTGTTGCCTAGAATTGTTTTTGCTGTTCTAGGCCTCTTCTTGTTCCAAATGAATTTTTGGATTGTTTTCTCTACTTCTGTGAAATATGCCTTTGGGATTTCAAATGGGATTGCACTGTATCTGTATAGTAGTTTTGGAAGTATGGTCATTTTCACTATATTGGTTCTTCCTACCCAGGAACAAGGCATGTCTTTCCATTTTCTTATATCCTCTTTGATTTCTTTTTTCACAGTGTTGTAGTTCTCAAGGTAGAGGTCTTTTGCTTCCTTCATTAGATTGAATTTTAGAAATTTCATTTTTTTGGATGCTATTGTGAAACAGTTTTGCTAATTTCTGTCTCAGTGAGTCTGTTATTTGTGTACAAGAAGGGTATTGTTTTTTGAGTGTTGACCTTGTATACAGCTACTGTACTCTCTCTGTCAATTCAGTCTAGAAGTCTTTTGGCAAAGTTTTTCGGGTCTTCATTGTAGAGTATCATGTCACCAGTAAATAATGACAGTTTAACTTCTTCCTTTCCTATCTTTATTCCTTTTATTTCTTTCTCTTGTCTAATTGCTGTGGCTAATGTTTCCAAAACTATATTGAACAGGAGTGGGGATGGTGGACATCCTTGCCTTGTTCCTGATTTTAGAGTGAAAGTTTTCAGTTTTTGACCATTTAGAAGGATGCTGGCTGTTGGTTTTTCCTAGGTAGCTTTTATCAAGTTGAGATAAAGACCCTCTATTCCAATTTTCTGCAGGGTTTTTAATCATGAATGGTTGTTGAAGTTTTGTTGAATGCTTTTTCTGCATCTATTGAGATGATAACATGGATTTTGACCTTGGCTCTGCTAATATAGTGTATTACATTTAATGATTGACATATGTTGAACCACCGTTGCACTCCTGGGGTGTATCAAACTTGGTCTGGGTGTATGATCTTCTTGATGACCCTCTGCATTCTGTTTGCCAGTATCTTATTGAGGATTTTTTGCATCTATGTTCATTAGGGAGATTGGCCTGTAGTTCTCTTTTTTGGTTGGGTCTTTCCCTGGTTCTGGAATCAAAGTAAAACTTGCTTCCAGGAATGAATTTGGAAGTATTTCTCTCTTTGAATTTCATTGAAAATTTTAAAAAGTAGTGGGCATAGTTCTTCTCTAAATGTCTTGTAGAACTCAGAAGTGAAGCTATCAAGACTTGGGCTTATTTGTTGGTAATTTTTAATTATGTTTTCAATTTCACTGATTGTAATTGAGGTGTTTAGAATTTTTATATCTTCTTCATTCAACTTTGCCAATTTGTATGTATCTAAGAATATGTCCATTTCTTCTGTGTTTTCCATTTTATTTGAGTATAGCTTCTCAAAGTAGGTATTGGTGATCCCCTGGATTTCTGCTGGATCTGTTGTGACTTCACCTTTTCATTCCTAATTGCATGGATTGAGCCTTTTCTTTCCTTTTTTTGATAAGGTTGGCTAATGGTTTATCAATTTTATTTATACTTTCAAAAAAGCAACTCTTCAATTCATTGATTTTTTGTATTGTTCGCTTACTCTCCATTGCATTGATTTCTGCTCTGATCTTTATAACTTCCTCCCTTGTATGAGTTTTGGGTTTGTCTTGCTCTTCTTTTTCTAGGAGCTTAAGATTTACCATTAGATTGTTTATTTGAGCTCACTCTGTTTTCCTAGTGTGGGCATTCACTGCTATGGATTTCCCTCGTAAAACTGCTTTCCTTGTGTCCCATAGATTCCTGCATGTTGTACTGCCATTATCATTTAATTACAAAAACTGTCTAATTTCTTCCTTAATTTCCTCTCTAACCCATTGGTTGTTCAAGACAGTGTTATTCAATTTCCATGTGTTTATGAAGTTTTCACAGTTTCTTATGCTATTGATCTCCAGTTTAATTGCACTATAATCTGATAATATACATGGGATAAATTCAGTTCCTTTGCATTTACTTAAACATGTTCTATGAACTAGTATGCAGTCTGTTTTGGAGAATGACCCTTGTGTAGCTGAGAAGAATGTATATTCTGATTTTCTTGGTTGGAACACTCTGTAGACATCAATTAAGATCATTTGTTCAGCGTGCTGCATATAGACAGGTCTCTGCACACCCTACTGAGGTCCTGAGGCACATGGAACATACCGAATCAGCCCACGCCTGGGCAACAATTCACTGCACCTGCCCCCCCACTCCTCTTTACAGCCACCTGGTTCCACACTACAAAGACGCAGAGGACACCAGACCACCAGAACACTGTACTGAGTACCCCTCGGCCTGGCCCAGAAGTAGGGGCTTCTGAGCCACCGTCCCACAGCTCCTGGTCCAGAGGAAGGGGCTTCCTGGCCACCATCCCTTCTGCTGCTCCCAGCCCACAGGAAAGGGCTTTTGGGCCACCATGCCTACCTCTGCTCCTGCCCCTGTCCCACCTCTCCCAGCTCAGAGGAGGTAATCCATGCAGGCGCCTACAGCCACCTTGCCCCCATTGAAATGAGAAAACACATAAGTAAGTCTCAAAACCAGACTTCCAGATCACCTACAGCAACCCCAAAGGGAAATGAGTTGAAACACTCTGATACTCACACACCTGGACCCACTGAACTGCCAACAAAAGGGGATCTGGACAAAATGAAATTAGAAATAATTTCTCATATAACAAGAGAAATTATGCCCAAAGTGCAAGACATGATTAATAAATCTAGAGAGGAGCTCAGGAACATGATGGAATCACAACATAAGAAACAAATACAATCCATAAAACAGATGAAAATAGATTTCCAGGAGATGAAAATCTCAATTGAAAGTCTACACAGTAGAATGAGCCAATGTGAGGACAGAGTATCAGACATAGAAGATAAGATTGCAATTAGTGACCAGGAAAAGAAAAATTGCTTCAAAATTATAAGGAAACATGAGAAATCAATTCAGCAGCTGCTAGAGGAAGCAAAGAATAACATAAGACTGATCTGAGTCAATGAAGAAACAGGAGAGAGTGGAGATAACATAAAAAATCTCTTCACAGAAATAATGGCAGAAAACTTCCCAAGCAGGGGAAAAGAGCTTCACATACAGATAAGTGAGGCATATAGGATTCCAAATATCCTTGATCAAAAAAATCTACACATAGGCATATAATTGTTAAGATTCCAAAAAGACAACAGAAGAACAAAGTTCTCCAAGCAGTCAGAGAAAAGAAACAAATCACATACAAAGGAAAGCCCATCAGAATCACAGCAGACTTCCCAACACAAACCATCAAGGCAAGAAGAGCTTGGAGTGACATATTCCAAACTCTAAAAGAAAACAGCCTCCAACCCAGATTTATGTACCCTGAAAAACTTTCTTTCAAAATTGATGGAGAAATAAGATACTTTCAGGACAAAGAGCACTTTAGGAACTTCATGAATACCAAACAAGCACTCCAAGAAATTTTACACAATATCCTAGGAACAGACATTGAGGATCACAACCCCAGGAAGCAAAGCAGAATGAACCCATATGGCATGACAAGAAATTAAATGGAAAGGGGGAGAACCCAACAAAAAGAAAAAGTCATGGCAATGACAATACATTTCAGTTATAACCATCAATGTTAATGGTCTCAATTCACCAATCAAAAGAAATAGATTGGCAGAATGGGTCAAGAAACAAAATCCAACAATATGCTGCATACAAGAAACACATTTAATTCAAAAGGAAACTCATAGACTGAAAGTTAAAGGGTGGAAAACAATACTCCATGCAACAGGAACCCGAAAAAAAACAGGAGTAGCCATCCTCTTTGCAGATCAAGTAGATTTCAAACCAACACTGATTAAGAGAGATGAAGAAAGACACTACATCCTTGTAAAGGGAAGAATCCAAGAGGAAGAGATGACAATCATAAATATCTATGCATCAAACACTAGTGTGCCCAACTATATAAAACAACTACTAACGGACCTGAAAAGTCAAATATGCACTAATACAATTGCAGTGGGGAACCTCAACACCCCACTGTCACAAATAGATAGATCAACTAGACTAAAAGTAAGTAATGAAATACCAGAATTCAATTGATCTCTTGAACAAATGAACTTCACAGAGATTACAGAGTCTTCCACCACACAAAATCAGACTACACATTCTTCTCAGCTGCATATGGGTCATTCTCCAAAATAGACCACATACTCACACATTGAACTTGTATAAGTAAGTGCAAAGGAATTGGAGTTATCCCCTGTATATTATCAGACCATAGTGCTATGAAACAGGAGATCCATAACAAAAGAAACTAGAAAAATTTCACAAACATGTGGAAATTGAACAACATACTTCTAAATAACCAATGGGTCACAGAGGAAACTAAAGAAGAAATCAGACAGTTCCTTCAATTAAATGATAATGACAATACAACATATCGGAATCTATGGGACACAATGAAAGCAGGCTTACAGGGAAATACATAGAAGTGAATATGAATATTAGGAAAACAGAACGAGCCCAATTAAACAACCTGATGCTACACCTCAAGCTCCTAGAAAAAGAAGAACAGGCCAACCCCAGAGCTCATACCAGGGAGGAAATTATGAAGATCAGAGGAGAAATCAATGCAATGGAGACTAAGAGAATGATACAAAAAATCAATGAAGCCAAGAGTTGGTTCTTTGAAAGATTCAACAAAATTGACAAACCCTTAGCCAAGATTATCAGAAAAAGGAAAGAAAAGGCCCAAATCCATGCAATTAGAAATGAAAAGGGTGAAATTACAACAGACCCAGCAGAAATCCAGAGAATCATCAATACCTACTTCCAGAACCTATATGCCAATAAGATGGAAAACACAGAAGAAATGGACAGATTCCTAGATACATACGAATTACCAAAGTTGAATGAAGAAGACCTAAAAATTCTGAACAACCCAATATCAACCAATGAAATTGAAAATGAAATTAAAAACTTACAAACTAAGAAAATCCTGGGCCCTGATGCCTTCACTGCTGAATTCTACAAGACATTTAGAGAGGAACTGCTGCCACTACTGTTTAAAATCTTCAATGAAATTGGAAGGGAAACAATACTCCCAAATTCATTCCTGGAAGCAAGCATCACCTTGATCCCCAAAGCAGAGAAAGACCCAACCGAAAAGGAGAATTATAGGCCAATCTCACTAATGAACATAGATGCAAATATTCTGAATAAGATAATGGCAAACAGAATGCAGAAGATCATCAAGAAGATCATACACCTTGATCAAGTGGGATTCATCCCAGGGATGGAGGGATGGTCCAATATATGCAAATCAATCAATGTAATACACTATATCAATAGAGCCAAGGTCAAAAAATATATGATTATTTCCATAGATACAGAAAAGTCATTTGACAAAAATCCAACATGCATTTATGATAAAAACTCTACAAAAAATGGAATAGATGGTCTCTACCTCAAACTGATAGAAGCCATTTTTGAAAACCCAACAGCCAATGGTCAAAAACTGAAATCCTTCACACTAAAATGAGGAACAAGACAAGGATGTCCACTACCACAACTCTTGTTCAATATAGTTCTGGAAACATTACCCATGGCAATTAGACAAGAGAAAGAAATACAAAGAATAAAGACAGGAAGTGGAGAAGTCAAATTGTCATTATTTGCAGATGACATGATGCTTTATATAGAAGACCCCAAGAATTCCACCAAAAGTCTTCTAGACTTAATAACGAAATTCAGCCAAGTAGCTGGTTGCAAGCTCAACACACAAAAATCAATAGCTTTCCTCTACACCAATGACAGACTCACTGAGAGAGAAATAGGCCAAATAATTCCTTTCACAATAGCTTCCAAAAACTGAAATACCTAAGAATCAACATAATGAAAGAAATCAAAGATCTCTTCTCTTAAAACTATGACACTCTGAAAAGAGAGATTGAAGATGATATCAGAAAATGGACAGACATCCCCTGCTCCTGGGTAGGAAGGATTAATATACTGAAAATGGCCATACTTCCAAAACTGCTAAATAGATTTAATGGCATTTCAATTGAGATCCCAGCAGCATACTTCATGGACCTTGAGAAAACAATCCAAAAATTCGTTTGGAAGAAGAGACCCAGAATAGCAAAAGCAATTCTAGGTAACAGAGACATGGCAGGGGGGATCACAATCCCCAAGCTGCAACTCTACTACAAAGCTACTGTGATAAAAACAGCATGGTGCTGGCAAAGCAGTAGATATGAGGACCAGTGGAACAGATTAGAAGATGCAGAAACAATGCCAGACACACTCAGCCATCTCATCTTTGACAAAGGAGCCAAACACCCTCATTGGAGGAAAGATAGCCTCTTGAATAAATGGTGCTGGAAAAATTTGGCTTCAACTTACCAAAGACTAAAACTAGACCTATATCTCTCACCATGCACTAAACTAAAATTAAAATGGATTAAAGATCTAAATATTAAAATAGATACTCTGAAGCAGTTGGAACAGTTTACGCAGAACCCTTGAAGACATCTGTGTAGGAAATGATTTTATGAACAAAACCTCAGTTGCCCATGAACTAGCACAAACAATCAACAAGTGGGATCTCTTCTTATTAAAAGGCTTCTGCACAGCAAGAGAAACCACCAGCAGTGTGAAGGGACAACCCACAATGTGGGAAAAAATCTTCACCTGCTCTTCCTCAGACAAAAGTCTACTATCTACAATCTATAAAGAACTTAAACTGATCAGACCTCCCAAATTTAAAGACTCAATCCGAAAATGGGCATCTGAAAAGAACAGACATTTCTCAGACAAAGAAGTAGAAATAGCAAATAAATACATGAAAAAATGTTCAACATCACTGGTCATTCGAGAGATGCAAATGAAAACAACACTGAGATTCCACTTCACTCCAGAAAGAATGGCTACTATCATGAAATGAACCAATAACAAGTGCTGGGGGGGGCGGGCTGTGGGGAAAGAGGAACACTGCTCTATTACTCGTGAGAGTGTAGACTGGTGCAAGCACTGTGGAAATCTGTATGGAGGTACCTCAAAGTACTAGGACTGCAAGTCCCATTTGACCCCACTATTCCCCTGCTGAGAATCCTCCCCAAAGATTTAAAAGAATCATACCACAGTGATATATGTGCACCCATGTTCATAGCAGCACAGTTTGTAATAGCTAAAACTTGGAAACAGCCCAAATGCCCATCAACTGGAGACCGTATAAAGGAAATATGTTTTTTTAACAAATTGGAGTATTACTCAGCCATAAAAAATGAGAAATTAGAGATATTTATAGCTAAGTGGATGCACATTGAGGTGATACTCAAGTGAAATAAATAGGACACACCTGTGTAAATATCGAATAGTTTCTCTGGTGTGAGAAACTGAAAGTGTACATAAGGACTAAAATGTAGAATAGGTAATGTGAAATAGGAAGAAAAGGGGCTAAGGGGAAGGAAGTGGGAGGGCTAGGGGAAAGGATAGAAGGGAATGGGATTAATATGAGAAAATGGAAAAATAAGAACAAAATCTTTGTAAATAGGGAGAAATGGAGGGGTTGAAGGGAGGGCTGGACAAGGGTGAAAAATAAGGACCAAGAGAGACTATGTAAAGGTGCAAATTTCCAATGATGAATGTCATTATATTTTATACCTATTATGTATCAATGATTAGAATGAATAATGGATAATGCAAAATAGGAAGAAAAGGTCCAAAGGGCTAGACCTAGTGGGAGGGGCAGGGGAAAGTAAAGAAGGGAAAGGAAAAATGCTGAGAAATGGAAAAAATGGAAATAAAGTCTTTGTAAATAGGGAAGGGTGGAGGGGGTGAAGGGAGGCCTAGGAATGGGGAAATATAAGAACCAAGATGCATTATGTAAAGGTACAATTCCCATTGTAATTGTGTTGTATACCTGCAATTTACCAATAAAAGAATTCTATTAAAAAAAAAACCAACACAACCAAACCAAAAAAAAAAAAAAAAAAAAAAAGTCCATTTTTTTGAAAAGCTTGGTTCAGTTCTAGTATTTTGTTGTTGACTTTTTTTCTAGATGATCTGTTCATTTGTGACAGTGGGGTATTGAATTTCCCCACTATAATTGTATTTGTGCTTATTTGCTTTTCCATGTCCATTAATATTTGTTTTGTATAGTTGCGGAATTACTATTTGATGCATATATATTTATGGTTGTTATCTCTTCCTCTGGGATTGTTCCCTTTACAAGGATATAGTGGCCTTCTTCGTCCCTCTTAATCAGTTCTCATTTGAAATTTACTTTGTCTGTAAATAAGATAGCTACACCTGCATTTTTCTGGGTTCCTGTTGCATGGAAAGCTGCTTTTCATCCTTTTACTTTCAGTCTATGAGTTTCTTTCTCTACTAGGTGTGTTTCTTGTTTATAGCATATTGTTGGATTTTGCTTCTTAATCCATTCTGCCAGTCTGTTTCTTTTGATTGGTGAGTTGTGTCCATTAACACTGATGGTTATAACTGATATGTATTGACTTATCATTGTCATGTTATTTTCCTGTTGTTGGCTCTTTTTTATTTTTCCACTTCTCCCTTTAATTTCTTGCCTTGCCTGATGGATTTTGCTATGTTGAGCCTCATGGAGTTGTGATGTTCATTGTCTTTTTCTAGCACAATTTTTTGAAATGTTTGGAGGGCTGGTTTGGTATTCATGAAGTTTCTCAGGTGTTCTTTGTCATGGAAGTATTATATTTCCCCATCAATTTTGAAAGATAGTTTTGCAGGTTACATCAGTTTAGGTTGAGTTTGTTTTCCTTTAGGGTTTGAAATACCTCACCCCAGGCTCTCCTTGATTTGAGAGCTTTTTTAAAAGTCTGCTGTGGTTTTGATGGGCTTTCCTTTGCATGTGATTTGTTTCTTTTCTCTAACTGCTTGTAGTATTTTGTTCTTCTGTTTTGTTTCTGAGATCATGATTATTATGTCTAGGTGTAGATTTTTCTTGATCATGGCTAGTTGGAGTCCTACATTCCTCACTTATCTGTATGTCAAATTCTTTTGCTCTGTTTGGGAAGTTTTCTGTCATTAATTTTGTGAATAATATTTTTATTCATTTGTACTTTCTCCTGTTTTTTCATGGACTTCTATCAGTCTTATATTATTCTTCGTTGCATCATCTAGGAGCTTTTGGATTGATTTCTCCTGGTCCCTTTCTAGTTTTAATGGATCTCTCTTTTCATGGTCACTGACCACCATCCTGTCTTGTTTATCTGATATTCTGTCTTCTGATTGACTCAGTCTGCTGTGTATACTTTCAATAGAGTTTTTAACCTCCTGGATATCTGTTTGAATCTGTTTCATGAATTCCATTTCTTTCCTATGTTGAATGTTCATGATTTCCATTTCTTCCCTATGACTGGGCATTCATGGCTTCCATCATGGTCCTGAATGCATCTATTATTTTTATCTGTTTCTGTTCTAGAGTCTCTAATCATGTCTTTCATTCTGCTCACCATCTCTGTAGTCATCTGGAAAATTATTTCTGCTTTTAATTTTTCTGGAGCCTCATTCATCTCTTCTGTGACTTTCTGTGCTATCAGTTCAGGGTGTTGAGGTGGTTGATTATCAGACTTTTCCACCTCGTTTTCCCCAGGGTTTGCCTTTGGTGAGCTGGAAGTCTTGGACTGAGCCTTGCTTAAATGTTTTCTCATTTCTATTTTTGTTGCTGGTACTATCCTTGGTTTAGTTCCTGGGTTGATACTTTGATATTGGTTATTGTAGGTATCTTTGTTACTTGGATTTAGAACCCTTATGGAATGATTGCTTCTCAGAGGTGTCTTCCAGATATAACTGGTCTTTAGGTTTTGAGTCTCTAGTGACTCTGAAGCAATCTCATTTTCATTACACCAGAATAATAACTGATTAAATCAATCCCAACACCTTAGCCTAAGTGATACAATCAGCAATAACAGAAATATAAATTATAGCTTAGAAAATAACAATTTGTGGTAGTTATTAATCTATCATCTTTAACCATATGAATTAAATCAAAATCGAGGACCAGCCCAAAATATGTTTATAGTGAATAAATTCTTCAATATATCAACTTTACCCTTCAGGATTGGGACTTAGAAGGAGTTGGGGAGGGAGGGATAGATAGGTAGGAGGAAAAGGAAAGATCAGAAGTGAGGTCAGAGGATACAGGAAGATCATGCAAACTCTAGGGAACTGTTGAAGACAAGAGCTAAAGACAGAATGAAAGATTAAAGAAAAGAACAGAACAACCTATCAGCAATAGGGAAGCTATAAACTGTATTCACTTTCCTTTGAAACTAATGACAACTGAGAGAAGGAAAAAATGAGAAGAAAAAGAAAGTAGAAATCCAAATTAGGGCAGGAACAGTAACAAAAAGGGAGATGAAGAAAAATTTGGGAGAGCAAGAGAGCAAGAGAGTGAGAGAAGGAGAGAAAGAAAAGAAAAATAAAGAAAAAAGAAAAATAATTTGAACAGAGTAGAAAAAATAAATATAAATTTAAAATGAGAGAAAAAATATTTTTGAAAATAATAAATAAGAAATAAAAATGAAGGGTCTCATTCAAGATATATCTCAGCTGTCCAATAGACTATGTAGGCCACAGTGTACAGGTCTAAGTCAATTAGTCTCAGCAAGCCAGCAGCAGACTCCTGAGATTCAGGCTGGTTTCCAGCTGCAAGGTCTAAGTTAACCCTGACCTCCTGTAGGGTTGAACTCTGCAAGGTCCTACCTCAGGTTCCAGCTGCCCTTCCCCTGAAGATAGTCCAGGTTCCAATAGGAGGTGATGATCCCTCCAATTTACCAACTGCAGTGGTCTGGTGTGCCTTTATTGCAGAGATTCTCTTCTCTTTTCCAGTGGGCTTCAATTTTCATCAAGGAGCCTGAGAGAGGCCCTCTTTCTGTTGTTCACTTCTGCTCTATCTTCTGGAGCTCAGGACAATGGTCTTTATGACCTCCTGTGCCTCTGGGGTGTGAATCCAAGTATAAGGGTAACCAGGAGGCCATAGGCAGGTGGGGTGGGTGGGTGCTGCAGGTGCCCACGTGGCCCCACTCCTCAACTGTTCACCCTTGGTTGGGAGAACCAGAACAAGGTGGTGTAGTTCGGATGGCTCCAGGTGATTCCTCTCCTCACATGTCTGCCTCTGGCTGGGGGGCACCTCTCTCACAATATCTTAATGTTCTTTAATCTTTTTATTTAAAGTAAGTATTTTACAGCTTCTCTTTGCATATAAAAATTGCCACAATAAAGTACTTTTTGGTCTGGGTCCATTTACAGTACAAAATAAGGGTTCTTGAATATGAGCATGACAATAATATAATAGTTGCTCTAAAAACAGAGACAGTGACTAAGTGACTAGTGGACCTCACATGGATACAGTAGATAAAGGGAAGAGTTGTGTCTCAGGTGGGACGGAGCCGAACAGCACAAGATCTTACCATGCTGCTTGTAAAGGTACACAATTTAAAGTGCATGAATTGTTTATTTCTGGAATTTCCACCTAATATCTCTGGACCTTGAGTGACTAAGGGAAATGACCCAGAAATAACAAACTCATGGAGAGGAGAGAGAAACAAATACAGATGCTCACACTATGGACCTTATTTAATGCAGCAGAACATTAATCTAGGAGCATATCCAAGGGGATTTTCTTTCTTTTTTCACTCTTTCCCTTCTTTTACTTTTCTTCTTTTTTCTTATTTTTACTTTCTGTTAGAAGCCATAAAGTATTCTATTTGTCATTTCTGCATTTTGTTTTTTTTTCCTAAGTTCTTTTATTGGTACATTTTAAGTATGCAATTAATTTACACTTATCATTGGGTATTTGTACCTGTACATGATGCATCTTGGTTCTTATTTTTTGCCCCATTACCTGTACACCCTTCACCCCTCCACCGTTCCCTATTTACACAGACATCATTTCCATTTCTTTTTTCTTTTCTCATACTTTTTCCTTTCCTACCTTTCCTTTCCCCTTCCCCTCTCTTCACCCTTTCATCTTCGGACCTTTTTTCCTATATCCAATTATCCAATATTCATTTTAATCATTTTAACCCTTGTTTACACTATCAGTTTCTCACACTAGTGAAACTATTTGGTATTTATGCATGTGTGTCCTGTTTATTTCACTTAAGAGTATGGTCTCTATATGCATCCATTTAGCTATAAATGACTCTAGCTTTTTATTCTTTATGGCTGAGTAGTACTCCATTTTATAAAACAAAAAAACCCACATATTCTCTCTCCAGTTTCCAATTGATGGGCACTTGGGCTGCTTCCAAGCTTTAGCTATTACAAACTGTGCTTCTATGAACATGGGTGCACATATATCTCTGTGGTATGATTCTTTTAAATTCTCTTGGGAAGATACCCAGCAGGGAAATAGCTGAGTCAAATGGGACCTCTAGTCCTAGTTCTTTGAGATATCTCCATACTGATTTCCACAATGGTTGCACCAGTCTACACTCCCACCAGCAATGGAGAAAAGTTCCTTTCTCCTCACACCCCTGCCAGCATTTGTTATTGGTTGATTTCTTGATAGCAGCCATTCTTTCTGGGGTGAGGTGGGATTTCAGTGTTGTTTGCATCTGCATCTCTCGAATGACTGGTGATGTTGAACATGTTATCATATATTTGCTTGCTGCTTTTATTTCTTTGTCTGAGAAATGTCTGTTCATTTCAGATGCCCATTTTTGAATTGGGTCTTTGAATTTGGGGGGTCTGATTTTTTTCAATTCTTTGTATATTCTAGATTGTAGTCCTTTGTCTGATGTACAGCTGCCGAAAATTTTTTCCCACTTTGAAGGTTGTCTGTTGGCTCTGTCTGTGGTTTCTTTTGCAGGCAGAAGCCTTTTAATATGATGCAATCCCAGTTGTTGATTCTTTCTGCTAGTTCCTGTGCTACTGAGGTTTTGTTCATGAAGTCGTTTCCTATGCCAATATCTTCCAGAGTTCTATCTAACTTATCTTTCAGCAAGTTTAGTGTTTCTGTTTTAATATTTAGATGTTTAATCCATTTTGATCTTAGTTTAGTGCATGATGATAGGTATGGGTCTAGTTTTAATCTTTGGCAGGTTGAAATCCAGTTTTTCCAACACCATTTATTAAATAGGTTTTCTTCCAATGATGGTGGTTGACACCTTTGTCAAAGATGAGGTGGCTGAGTATGTATGGAGTTGTGTCTGTATCTTCTACTCCATTCCACTGATCCTCAGGTCTGTTCTTTTGCCAGTACCATGCTGTTTTTATCACAGCAGCTTTGTAGTACAGTTTCAATTTGGGGACTGTGATACCTCCTGCCATGTCTCTGTTACTTAGAATTGCTTTTGCTATTCTAGGTCTCTTCTGGTTCCAAATGAATATTTGGATTGTTTTCTCTAGTTCTGTGAAGTATATTGTTGGAATTTCAATTGGTATTGCATTGAATCTATATAGTAGTTTTGGAAGTATGGCCATTTCTACTATATTGGTTCTTCCTACCCAGGAACAAGAGACATCTTTCCATTTTCTTATATTCTTCTCAATCTCCTTTTTCAGAATGCTATAGTTTTCACTGTAGAGGTCTTTTGATTCATTTGTTAGATTGATTGCTAGATATTTTATTTTTTTGGATGCCATTGTAAAAGGAATTGTTTCCCTAATTTCTCTCTCAGTGAGTGTGCTATTGTGTACAAGAAGGCAATTATTTTTTGAGTGTTGCCCTTGTATTCAGCTACTCTACTGAATCTGTAAATTAAGTATAGAAGTCTTTTGGCAGAGTTTTTTGGGTCTTCTATGTAAAGTATATCATTGCAAATAATGACAATTTAACTTCTTCCTTTCCTACCTTTATTCCTTTTGTTTCTTTCTCTTGTCTAATTGCTGTGGCTAATGTTTCCAGAACTATATTGAACAGGGATGGTAATAGTGGGCATCCTTGTCTTGTTCCTGATTTTAGTGTGAAAGTTTTCAGTTTTTGACCATTAAGTATGATGTTAGCTGTTGGTTTTTCATAGATAGCCTTAATCAGATTAAGTTAAAGACCTTCTATTCCAATTTTATGTAGGGTTTTTATCATGAATGGGTGTTGCATTTTTCAAGTGCCTTTTCTGCATCTATTGAGGTGATCATATGGTTTTTGTCCTTGACTCTGTTTATATAGTGTATTATATTTATTGATTTATGAATGTTGAACCAACCTTGCATCCCTTGGATAAATCCAACTTGGTCAGGGTGAATGATCTTCTTGATAACCCTCTGTATTCTGTTTGCCAGTATCTTGTTAAGGATTTTTGCATCTATGTTCATTAGGGAGATTGGCCAGTAGTTCTCTTTTTGTGTTGGGTCTTTCCCTGGTTTTGGAATCAAAGTAACACTTGCTTCCGGGAATGAATTTGGAAGCATTGCTTCCCTTTTTCAATATCCTTGATGAGTTTAAAGAGTAATGGCAATAGTTCTTTAAATGTCTTGTAGAATTCAGCAGTGAAGCCATCAGAACCTGGGCTTTTCTTTGTTGGTAAGATTTTATTACATTTTCAATTTCCCTCATTGTAATTGGGGTGTTTAGAATTTCTATATCTTCTTCATTTAACTTTGGCAATTCATATGTATCTAAGAATCTGCCCATTTATTCTATGTTTTCCATTTTATTGGAGTACAGATTCTCAAAGTAGGTATTGATGATCCTTTGGATTTGCATTGGGTCTGTTGTGACTTCACCTTTTTCATTCTTTGTTGCATGTAGTTGTGCCTTTTCTTTCCTTTATTTGATAAGGTTGGCTAACGGTTTATCAATTTTATTTATTCTTTCAAAAAACCAACTCTTTGATTCATTTTTTTTGTATTGTTCTCTTACTCTCCATTGCATTGATTTCTGCCCTAATCTTTATAATTTCCTCTCTTGTATGAGCTTTGGGTTTGTTATACTCTTCTTTTTCTAGCATCTTGAGGTTCTGCATTAGGTTATTTATCTGAGTTTTCTCTGTTTTCTTTATATGGGCATTCACTGCTATGAATTTCCCACATAGAACTGTTTTCATTGTGTCCCATAGATTCCTGTATGTTGTAGTGGCATTTTCTTTTATTTGAAGAAATTGTTTAATTTCTTCTTTAATTACTTCTGTGACCCATTGGTTGTTCAAGAGGGTGTTATTCAGTTTCCATGTGTTTGTGGGGGTTTTGCAGTTTCTTATGTTATTGATCTCCAATTTTATTGCATTATGGTCGGATAAAATACAGGGGGTAACTTCAATTCTTTTACATTTACTTAGACATGACTTATGTACTAGCATGTGGTCTATTCTGGAGAATGACCCATGTGCAGCCGAAAAGAATGTGTATTCCGATTTTGTGGGGTGGAACACTTTGTAAACATCTATTAAGTCCATTTGTTCAGTAGCTTGGTTCAGTTCTAGAATTTCCTTGTTAATTTTTTGTCTAGATTATCTGTCTATTTGTGATAGTGGATATTGAGGTCCCCCACTGCAATTGTGTTTGTGTTTATTTGGTTTTTCAGGTCCATTAATATTTGTTTTGTATAGCTGGGGGCATTCATATTTGGTGCATATATATTTACAATTGTCATCTCTTCCTCTTGGATTGTTTCCTTCACAAGGATATAATGACCATCTTTGTCTCTCTTAATTAGTTTTGGTTTGAAATTTACTTTGTCTGCAAATAAGATTGCTATCCCTGCTTTTTTCTGGGTTCCTGTGGTGTGGAGAACTGTTTTCCATCCTTTTACTTTCAGTCTATGAGTTTCTTTTTGAGTTAAGTGTGTTTCTTGTATACAACATATTGTTGGATTTTGCTTCTTAATCCATTCTGCCACTCTTTTTCTTTTGATTGGTGAATTGAGGCCATTAACATTGATGGCTATAATTTGATAGACATTGATTCATCCTTGTCATGGTGCTTTACTTTTGTTGGCTCTTTATTCGTTTTTTCCCCCCTTTTCCCTTTAGTGTCTTACCTTGCCTGGTGGATTTCCTCTGTTGGGCCTTATGGAGTTGTGACCTTCATTTTATTTTTCTAAGATATTCCTTAAAATTGTTTGGAGTGCTGGTTTGGTGTTCATGAATTTTCTCAGGTGTTCTTTGTCATGGAAGTATCTAATTTCCCCCATCGATTTTGAAAGATAATTTTGCAGGATACAACATCCTAGGTTGGAAGTTATTTTCTTTTAGGGCTTGAAATACTTCACTCCAGGCTCTCCTTGATTTGAGGGTTTGTGTTGAGAAGTCTGCTGTGATTTTGATGGGCTTTCCTTTGTAGGTGATTTGTTTCTTTTCTCTAACTGCTTGTAGGATTTTGTCCTTCTGTTGGATTTCCAGGATCTTGACTATTATATGTCTAGATGTAGATTTTTTTATTATCATGGCTAGTTGGGATTCTATATGCCTCACTTATCTGTTTGTCCAATTCTCTACCTCTGTCTGGGAAGTTTTCCACTATTATTTCTGTGAACAGTTTTTTTATGTCAATTGTGCTTTCTCCTGTTTTTTCATGGACTCCTATCCATCTTATGTTATTCTTCTTTGCATCATCTAGCAGCTGTTGGATTGATTTCTCATGGTGCTTTACTATTTTCAAGAAATCTCTATTTTCATCGTCCTTAACCACAATCCTGTCTTCTATATCTGATATTCTATCTTCACGTTTCCTTAATCTGCTGTGCATTCTTTCAATGAAGTATTTAATCTCCTGGATATGTGTTTCAATCTGTTTCATGGATACCATTTCTTTCTTATGTTGGGATATCATAGTTTCCATTTCTTTTTTATGCTGGGTATTCATGGCTTCCAGCATGTTTCTGAGCTCATCTATTTTTTTTATCAGTTTCTGTTCTAGAGCTTCTAATCATGTCTTTCACTCTGCTCACCATCTCTGTGGATATCTGGGAGATAATTCCTGTTTTGAATTTTTCTAGAGCCTCATTCATCTGTTTTTTTACTTCCTGTGCTATCAGTTCAGGGTGACCATGTGTTTGGTTATCGGACTTTTCCACCTCATTTCCCCCAGGGACCCTTGGTGGGGTGGAAGTCTGAGTTTGTGCCTTGCTTAAGTGTCTTCTCATATTTGCTTTTGGTATTATCCTTGGTTTAACTCCTGGGTTGATACTTTGGAATTGCTTATTGTAAGTATCTTTGTTGCTTATGATTAGAACACTTATGGAATGATTACTTCTTAGAGGTGACTTCCAAATATAGCTGGTCTTTAAGTTTTGAGTCTCTAATGACTCTGAGGTTATCTCATTATCATTATACTAGGAAGGATCACTGACTAGATCAATAACAACACCTTAGGCCAAGTGATACAATCAGCAACATCATTGCATCAAGTACATCTTAGAAAATGACATTTTGTGGTAGTTATTAATCTATCACCTTTAACTGTGTGAATTAAGTCAAGGTTGAGGACCAACCCAACATATGATTATAGTGAGTAAACTCTTCAATAGAACACTTTACCCTTCAATATGGGGAGTAAGAAGGAGTTGGGGGGGGGTGGTGGCAGATAGGTAGAAGGATAGGGGAAGGTTAACAGTGAGGCCAGATGACACAGGTGAGAAGGAAAAAGAGAATAATAGAAAAATAAAGACCTCCAAATGTGGGCCAGAACAGGGACAAAAAAGAAGATGAACAATATGAGACAGCAAGAGAGTGAATGTAAGGCAGAGAGCAAGGAAAGGGAAAAGAAAGAAGAAAAAAAAGGACAGAAAAACAAAATTTGCAAAGAGTAGGAGAGAAAAAAATTAAAGATAAGGGAAGAAAAAGAAAATAAAAGAGGAAAAAGAAAGAAATCAATAATACTAATTTTAGAAATAAAAAATAAAAGATAAAAATGAAGGGCCTCTTTCAGGGTATGTCTCTGTTGTCACAATAGACAATGTGGGTAGCAGTGTGCAAATGTCAGTCAATGAGTCTCAGCAAGCCAGTCACAGACCAGTGAGATTCAAGCAGATTTCTGGCTGCAAGTCTCAAGTTGAGCTCCCTATCCTCCTGTAGGGTTGAACTCTGCAGGGTTGTACTGCAGGTTCCAGCTGCCCTTCCCCTGAATATCCTGATTCCAATGGGAGGTGATGATCGCTCTGACTTACCCAGTACAGTGGACTGGTGGTCCAGTGTCCTCTGTGTCTTTGTAGTGTGGAACCAGATGTCAATACAGCCAGGAGGCTCGGCGGGGGGGGGGGGGGATCCAATGGATTGCTGCTGGGGCACGGGCTGGATGGGGAAGTTGAGTGCGGGTGGAAACTTCCCTCTGCGTCTGGAGAGAAGCCTGCCTGGTGGTGGGCTGGATGGGCAAGTCCATTTCTGCATTTTGATTACACTTTAAAATAAGAATTGGGAATTCCTTATGACCAATGAATGTATAAAGGAGAAGACAGAAATGAAGGGGTATGAATGTGGATACATATTTGTTAAATTAAAAAGAGAACAGAACAATGTATCATGGGAAGAAATGCAATATCTCTAAAACCTAAACCCAGAGGTAATCAGATTTCAATTCTATCTAGCATCTTTTCAAATACTTTGCATCTAATAACAGTAATGGGAGCATATTACATCAAAATGACATAGGGAAATGCTCACCCAGCCAGCAGACAATGCTTCTAGAGCTTGGGATGCTGTTATTTAATGCATTTATGACTATTGCTTAAGCATGTTCAGAATTTTATAACAGTGATATGAATAGTCACTCTATCTTACTACTGCCATATTTGCATACAAGGCATATGTAAAATGAATTCTCCCTGTGCACGTACCCCAAATTACCAGTGTTAAAAGATATCCAGAAATTTTATTGGAAAAAAAATGCTGGAAATGAAGGCAAATGTGCAATTGTCAGAAAGGAAGTTTGTCCTCAGATTTATGAGAGGGGGCTATCTTAATGAGATTTTGATCAATTGCAGATTGATAGCTTCAGGATGAAATATGCTTTTAACATGGCATCATTTCCCCAAGCATCATCATAATAAACTAATTATAAAATATACTTTTAACATGGTATCTTTTTCCCCAAACATCCAATGATTCAATCACCCTCTTCCATGTTATGGGGTTTTATGTATCCTTTCAAAATAGAGAGAGGAAAGAGGTAATTAATACTCTTAAACTTAGCCAACAAAGCTAGAAAGGAATTCAAGCGAAGGATGAATTCCAGAGAAAGCCAGGTGATTAAGTACTTAACAGCACAATGCTCTAATATTACCTAAAGTATATAACATTTACCTGCCTGAATGACTGAGGAGCTACTGTACCTACAAACTTCTTGGAATATGTGCCCTGACTCTCATTTCTCAGTTTTCCTTAGCTTATGAATTTAGAAGGTTCCCTGTTTTGTTATAAGTCATTTTTTATGGCAGCAATTTTCATGTTTTTATAGCATTTTTATGACCCATTGAAAGGCCTCTTGGTACAATGTTTGGCAATGTTTCACCTAAGATGCTGTCACAAAAGGATTCACAACAGTATAGAGCAACACCTCATAGAGGAATCCAACCTACACTTGCCCAGGTCTAAGATGTCAGCCCCTAGGTATTGCAAATTATTCCATTACTAACTTGGTCCTACCCTGTTTTAAAATGCATGAAACTAAGCTTGTAGAGAAATCAGGAGAATCTCTTTCATCAGAGTCTCAGTCCATAACTGTAAGCCTCTATCTCAGGGCAACACATCAAGGAACCAAATTGCTATGTTTCACCCCTAAATTTTACCATAACCCCATTCCATCAAGTTTGTCCTCTTACCTAGGGTTCAGTAACAAATGCAGTTCCCTCCTGAAAGCAGAACTTTGTAGGAAATTGCAGATCAGTTGGGTATGGGACTGATCATTTCTTTGCAGCTAGGACCTGTCTGTTTCCAATAACTCATATTTTTATTAGCCCTGTGGGATCAGACACTGAATGCCCTCACCCTGAACAAAATCTCCCTCAAATTATGAGGCTCATTACTAAGACTGATGAGAACCTCTGAAAGCCAGAAACACACTTCTTTGAGCCACTCTTGATTTCCACCCTGACCCTCATGCTCAACCTGTATAGGGGCATATTTGATTATTCTATCTGCCCTTAGACTACAGATCTGGAATACTCATATTCCTATTGAGACAGCCTAGTACTCTTAATTTTAGCACACCTCCAATATTGTCACCCAAAACAAGACATCTTGTGGGCCATGAAGTGATTTAGAAGGTAGAACTACATTTTATTTTTCTGGGAGAAGAAAGCAGGTGTAAGGAATGAAGGCTAAGATATCTCAAACAAAAGGTGAGCTGGAATCCAGGAAATTATCCTCCTTTTTTTAATCTCATTCCATGATCTACAAGAACCTAATATTGTTTAAAGGAAGACATAGGAAGGGAGAAAATAAAAAAGAAAAAAAGGGTGAAATGGAGGGTAGTGGGTAACAGGGAAGAGGAAAGAAGGTCAGGGCTTGGATATGATATTATGCTCCCAAGGGTTCATGTGTGCAAGACTTGGTCCACAGTTCAGCTGTGTGACAAATGGAGCTGCGGAAAGAGGCTGGGTCATGAAAGCTGTAACTTCATCAGTGGATTAAGCTTCTGATGGCCCATTACTGCATGGCTGGGAAGTAATGGAAATATACCAGTTGGGGTCTACTGAAAGGGAGTGGTGCATTGGGTGTGACACTGGGGACTATTTCTTGTTCCTAGCTGCTTCCTCTCCTCAATCTTCCGGTCCTGCCCCTTCTCCTTTCTGTCTCACTCTCTCTCCCTCCTGTCCCTCTCCTATCCTTCTCCCCCTCCCTCCTCTCTCTCTCTCCCTTCCTCCTTTCTTGCTCGCTCCTCTCTCCCTCCTCTCTCTTTCCTTCCTCTCTTAGCTTTCTCCCTCCTCCATCCTTCCTCCTCCCTCCTTTCTCTCTCTCTCCCTCCCTCCCTCCCACTCTCCCTCTCACCCTCTGTCTTTCTCAGCTATCATGAAATGAAGAGCTTCCTCTTCCATACCATCTCACTATGATATTTCTGCCTCTCCTCAGGCCTGAAGGCAACAGAGCCATGGAGTGAGACCTTCCAAGTCATGAGCCAAAATTATTCCTTCTTTAAATTGTTTACCTCAGATGCATTGTCACAGTGATGGAAAGCTGGTTCAAACAATAAGACAAAAAAGCAGGAAGACAGAACAATGATTACAAAACTTGAATATAAAGCAGACTAAACATTTGAGAGTTCAATTTTCATTCCTTCTTTCTTTCTTCTGAATCATTTATTTAATTATGTATGGAAATTGAGGTCAAAACTTTCACTTTTGATCCTAATGCTGGCAAAATTAAAGTCAACTTGAGAAGCCTACTAAATCTAACAACAAGTAAATAGGCTTCTGTTCTGAATACATGGAAGAGATTATATTGTTTTTCATTTCCAAATCTCTCCTCTCTATACCCTAACAGAATGTTTTGACTATACCAAATCATTTTTTGAAGGTTCCCAATATACCACACTATTTCATCATTTTACTTTTCTCTATTCCTTGAATCCCCTTAGGGCTTATATTGGTCTGTTTTCCATTGTTGTTACTAGGTATCTGACATATACAAGTAAAAGGAGAAAAGATTTATTTTGGCTCATGGTTGCAGGGGTTTCACTTCATGATCATCTTGCTCCCAGGCAGAAACTTCATGACAAAAGGGCATATGAAGGAAGGAAAGTTGCTAACTTCATGGTGGCGGCAGCAGCAGAGACAAACGGGCCAGAAACCAGATATAATCCCCAA
Source organism: Heterocephalus glaber (assembly GCF_053883595.1). Taxonomy (NCBI): domain Eukaryota; kingdom Metazoa; phylum Chordata; class Mammalia; order Rodentia; family Bathyergidae; genus Heterocephalus; species Heterocephalus glaber. The sequence goes on from NW_028258308.1 coordinate 36,762,368, forward strand.
GGTCATGTTCCCATCACTGGCCCAGACACCGCAGAACTGTGCTTTACTCATTTCCTAGACATCTCTTAAGGCAATCAAGCTGACACTCAAGGTTAACCATTCCCAGGTAAAATACTCCATCTCTTCATTAGTTTTCATAAAAATTCACTCATTAGAAGCAACTAATGAGTTTAATCACTGCTGAAGGGCTTGACTGAGGTTGAGGAAGGAGGCTGGATTACTGAGTGGAGTCCCGCTGCAGTGTACATAAATTCTAGTCCTAGTCTCAGCTCCGTCTTGTCCTCCCCTGCTTCCTCCTCTCTCTCCTGGTCCTCACCTCTTCCCTCTTGGTGGGTTAATCCCTTTGTTTATCAGGCCCTGCCTAAGAATCAACTTCTATCTCAAAGACCAACAAATACTATTGTACATTTGTCAGCTGTTACAGTAATAGTGAATTTACCAATTGTTACATATATTTACATAGAGCAAAGAATGAGAGTATACCAAAATTTTATAGTACTTCATAATTTATTCCTGGCAGTGAGGTTTAAAGTGATTTTCATTTCCTCATGAAATCTATAGTTTCTGAACTTTGAAAGATGACTAAGTGGTAAGTGTTACTTTTAAATTATAAAGGAAAACCCTGTCTCATAGTATGGCCAATTCTCCAAAATTTAGAGGTAAGATCATAATTTGGGGGACTATTTTAGAAGTAATGGTATAGGAGGGCTCTTCTTATTATAAAAAGTTGTGACTCAAAGATTATTGTTCTGATGCAGCTATATAATGAAAACAAGAGTACTTTGAAAAATAAAGATCTCCATAAAAATGATGCAACTACTTTGATGCTCTGTTATATGACAATAAGTACAAATACTAGTTCTGAAGAAAGTATAGATTTCTAGAACAGCATGGAACAGACCTCTCAGGGTAGATATTTTAGAAACTGTGTAATGGTTAGGATTCCCAGTCTCACATCTAGAAAGACATCCTATCTCTTCTCCATTTCTTTTTTCCCTTCTTCCTTGATCTTTGTTTGTTTTGCCTTACAGCCATTGGAAGAAAAACAGAGGTAAAGCTTCATCTTGTTCTTATCATAAACATAAGAATAAGTAACTATTTTCATACAATCTTTTGTCACCTTAAAGCAACAGATACTTAAAGTTCCTGCATATTTTTTGGAGTTTCTAACCTATTCCTTTAACTGTGCATGAGTCAATAAAACATAAACTCATGAAAAAATAAGTGTAGGACAGTAGAATTCATGGTATATATTTAGGGTTAGAAAAGTAGTCAGTATGCTTCTAGTCTAGAAAAAATACAAACCAAGCAGGTCAATATTTACTGGACATTGACTTGAAAATATTCATCATTTAAATCATGATTGCCTCTTATTTTTTCTTTTGTTTTGTAAAGTGGTCTGAAAAAATTTTAATGGGGGTTAGGGTGTAGGAAAAAAATGAAAGAATTTTTTTTTTTTAAATACAAGGTCCTGGGCCGGGGATTTAGCTCAGTGGTTTCACCACCTGTTGCGCAAGTGCAAGGAGTTCAATCCCCAGTACAAAAAAAAAAAAAAAAAAAAAAATACAAGGTCCTTGTCACCATTTCTCGGTAGTGTCATCCAAGAATATAAAACATACTTTCAGCTTCATGAAACCTCAGTATTAAGATTATTGCACATTTTATTGGCCTTTCCAAGGCTCTGAAACTAGAAATTCATCTGCCTCTAACCTTTCCACCCAAGTCGACTTCATACATAAGTAAAGAGTAAGTTGGAATTATAGGGAGCTGTAAAGAAATGGAAGTTCCCTGCTTTCTTCTTTCAAAACCAATATTAAAATATATGAGGTCCAATTGTCAAACTAAAAAATTGCCAGATGATTCATAAAGAATGAATGAGTGGCTGTAAGGCCAGCCTGAATGCTCTCTGGCCTTACTGATTTTTAACGAGTCTTTGGGAAGGAAGATGATTATTTTCCATCTAAATCAGGCAGCAATGTAGGCAGGGCCTAGTGGGTACATGAAGGGGAAAATGACCAGATGTGAACACTGAAGATAGTGCCACTCAGCACAGCAAGCTCAGACCTTAAATATTTTAGTAAATAGCTTGTAAATGAAACCCCAAAGGACTCAATTTCCCCTCCTCCATTTCTTATCAAACACCTTCCCCCACCTTGTCAAGTCCCCAAGGATAAACAGGGCACCTGTCAGGCAAGTTTTCAACTTGTCAGAAACTTAGCTCTAGCGCAGGCTGCCAGATATTACAGCTAAATGGATTTACACATCGAAGGTGAATATCTGCCTCTGTTCACTGAGCCATGGCATTGATGTCTAATTTGTTGCTTACATGTCACAGCAGCATTGATTATTGTAAGCAGTCTATAGCAGGAGGCAGGTTCAGGGCAAGCATGTGGTCCTGTTCCACTTGATTTGACCAGCAGGGACTGCTTCTTCCTGAGAGGTTTAAACTGGCATCTTCCTAATTGATGCAGTTGGGTTGTGGTGTGTGGCAAACCTGGAAATCTGGGAGATAAAGAGGTATGAATTCTTTTTCCTATCATTTCATTGATGGATTGTCTTATATTGGGATATGTTTGTTGACTTCATTCCTTCATCAAAGATTTATTGACAGTGTTTATGAAGGTATAGCCACTATAAGCCACTTTAAGGCCTTGAAACTTGAGAATATGAAAACAAATTTAAATATGTTTCTATCTATCTATTGCTCTATCTACCTTCTCCTACAGAGAGGATAAAACAGGCTATTTTTCTGAAATTGGGAATATTGAGAGTGAATTGTGGGAAATTATCTTCCACAAAGACAAAAGTAGTCTAAGGTGAAAGGCATTGTTAGGATATAAAATGGTAGGTGGGTGTCATAACTATTGCCTATGATCCCAGTTACTCAGGAGGCTGAGGTAGGAACATTGCTTGTTGGATGACAGCTTGGGCAACCTACAGAGACCATTTCAAAGTAAAATTTAAAAGGCTGCTAATATGGTTCAGTGGTAGAGTGCTTGGCTAGCATGCACAAGACCCTGGATTCAATTCCAAGTACCATTAACAAAAGGTAGATAATGGTGAATAACTAATGGAAGCAAAGGAATAGTGGAATAAGAAAGGATATTGGTAGCAATAATCCTTTAAACTCATGAAAAGTGCAGTGGTAAATGAAATTATTTCAAGGGAAAATAAAGTTAGTGAACATCTTATTATAAGAACTTTTGTTGAGTTATCATTTTGGGGAATGATTTCAGAATGTTGTGTGCCATTAATTAAAACATTCAGGACTGTTGGCAGGAAGATAGTTTGAGTCTTGTCTGAAAAACATTTATAACTTGTCTCAAAAAAATTTAGGTATCTAGCTAAGTGTGAAGGCACTCAGTTCAATTCCTAGTACTGTACCTCAAAAAAATTAAAAATCATGTGACCTAATCCTTAAAGGAGGACATTTCAACTGCAATCTAAACACATTGAACAAGTGACATTAAATGCCATAGTCATAATATTCATGAGTTATTTAAACAAATAAAAGCACACACAGCCCCATTTGTCATTTAATGTAGTAATTCTACTGCTGAGGAAACAGAGCCTTCTTTTATTCCAGTATGATGATTATTGATGTGAGTTAAAAAACAGAACTGGAGATATCTTGTGAGAGTTAGCTGATTGTGTCAACTTGAGTAAGAAACGCCCAACTAAACTGGATCAACATAGTTCTAGATGTGAAAGAACCACCCTAGGGAGGATTGTTACCAGAATAGAATAAAAGTGAAATAAAGAAGGAAGACTCACTTCTATTTCTCCAGAGGCGCTCCAGCCTTTGCCTTCATCTTGGATGTCTTCTACTGGCTTTCAGTGCAGACTCTTCAGCCTACTGATACAAACTCACTCTGGACACTACAGTGAGCTCCAGACCTTAGACTGGAACTTTCAGCTCTTCAGCGGGCAGATAGACCTTTTGCACTCTTCCACATCTGGCTCCGTGGGCAGCCATTGTAAGCCAATCTCGTAAGTTCTTACATATTTGTATGTCCTGTGTTAAATGTGTTTCTCTAGTCAGCACTGATACCAACAAACCCCAAAGTCAATTTCAGGTTGAGTTATGGTGAGACACCCAACAGCCAGCAGCAGGTAGCAGGAGTAGAATTTCATAGTGCTATTATGGTTTGGATAAATGTCTCCCGAAAGTTCATGTGTTAAAGGCTTCATTACCACTATTGGAAGATGGTGAAAACTTTAATCACTGGGGCCCAGTAGCTGACCTTTAGGACATTGGGGTCTTGCTTTTGAAGGCCAAGACTCTAAAGCCTTCTGTTCCTCTCATTCTGGACATAGAGATGATGGGAGTGGTTTTGACAAACACTCCTGCCATAAAATACTGACTTCCCGCTTAACCAAAGCAATTGGACTAACTGGATGTGGACTCTGGACTGGAGCCTCCAAAATCATAAGCCAAAATAAACTTCTATTTATAAGTTGACTCCCTCAGGTAGTTGTTATTGTGGTGGAGAGTTAGCAAGAATGGAAACTAATGGACCAAGAAGGCACAGAAAAGATCATAACTGACAGCCACCATCTGTGCATACTCACTGGCTGCAGAGGAGATTCTGTTAGCCCTGACTATATACTAGAGTAACCCAGGGAGCCTTGTAAATACACTGATGCATGAGCCTCCTAGGAGGGATCCTGATTCAACTGGTCTCACATGAGACTCTGGCAACAGTGCCTAGAATCCTCAGAGAGCTGAATGAGCACTGCCCTGGAGAAAGAGGGGATGGCAAGAGTGGTTCAAGCACTGAAACCAATAGACACTGGAGCTAAAGGCTAAGATGATGTTGACCCAATTGCCCATGGGAAGAACTCTCCACCATTACTGTGGCTTGAGAAATATATCTCAAGAACAAAGACCACACAGATACACAGTATTTGTTGCTAGCCAGAATATTGTCTAAAGTCATTTGGAAACAAATGCTAGGGACTGTTTTTATATCATGCAACTCGAATCAATTCATTTTTAATAAGTTGATAGAGAAATTATCTATTTCCTTCCAATAGGATTACAATAAATTCATTGTTAGAAAGGATTTTCAGAGCATTTTAAAAGGCAAGTTGGAGACTGTGAGTAGAGAAAGAAAGGTATAGGGCACAGAAATGTGACAAAGAGGATTTGAATGACTAAAAGGAATTTTTAATAGTATCTTTTAATCTTCCTTTACTTTATGAAATAACCCATTTTCCAGGGTGATTCTTTCTACTATTTATTTAGAGCTGTGTATTTCCCAAGGAGATGCTTTACCTATGAAATGAAAACATTAAAACCATAAACAAACATATCATACAGTCCTTCTGAAGGATGAGGTGGGTACTTTTTGGTCTCTATTATATTAATTTATTCATAATTGAAAATTGGAAATTATCAAGAAACCATTGTGCACACAGGCTCACACTAAGTAGAATGAAAATCTTCAGCGTGTCTTTTCTGTCATCTGCCCTTTAAAGGTGCTTAAAATAACTTGTTAAAAGGAGATTGAGAATTCCCTCCACAGACAATCTGAGGATGGACAATGAACTCATAAAGGAAATCAGGCAAGCAGTAAGGGGAGTCTGAGTTTCTATCAGCATTACATAAATTTTAGTGTTTCTACATCATAAGTGAAGAAACTAAAAAGAAGAAATTGTGAGCCAATCTCTAAAGCTGCATGATGGATCAATAATAAAGTATTAAAACACTGGTTTTCATGGTAGTATCAGTGTTGAGTTTATATGATAATTAGATATTAGGAAAATCCAACGTGACAGGCAACCAGAATTGATATCCATCCCCTAATTTGCTGCTTGTCACTTGTGTGATTTGACCATAATGTTCAATTTCAGCTTCTTCTATAACAGAAACACAATATATAGTTTGTAGTATTGTGAAGTTTTAATGAGTGTAAAATGTAATGCTACTTAATAAATGGAAATTATTATTGATGTTAATAATTATATTTTATTATTGACAGAATCAAAATGAAATCCAAATAGACAGGTTCCGGAACCAGAACCAATTCAAAATCTTTGAAGAATGGTAAATGAACAAACATTGTGAAATTAGCCACTATATTTTTTGTTCTGAATCACTGAATCTACTATACCACACAGTTGGGATAGTTCTTTCAGTTTCCATATCACCTTAGCCAGAAGTTAGAATATGAGAAGATAAAGCTTTTCTTTCTTTCCGAGTTATTATTTATATCTCTTAAAAATAGAGAACGTGTGCTGGGGAGCAGAACCTGGGAGATTAAGGCTACAAAGGATCTTAAAGACTTCTTGAACAAATATCTTCTTTTCTGAACAGGTGAAAAATCTGAACTCAAGCCAAAAGATGCATTCCAAACTCTACTGCTATTCTGGGACATGAACAGATTTAGAAGCCAGATACTAAGATTAGCTGTAATTTTTGCAATTAATCATTCTTCCTTTTTATAACTTTGTTATTAAATTGTTTAAGTTTAGTATGCACAACTTAAATTACATAAATATTACAGCTTTACTTTGTATATCTGATCCATCAAAACTTTAGATACCTTATGTATCCTGGGAAGCCTTAGATCTTCTCTGTTAGGGTCAGGTTATCTCCATGAAATCTCCTGACAGTCTTTACTAGAATAATCCCTTCCTACAAAAACAGGGGGACCATTTGAACCTGGCATGAAACTTCAGGGTGATATTTTAATCAAAAGTTCCAATGAATTTACCTCTTGTGTCCTGCACACAAGACATTGATGAAAATCTAAACTAGACATATATACAGATATGTCACTAAACTAGCTATATATAAAGATATATTTACAGTACAATAGCAAGAGTATAAGAGATGATCACTTTAATTTATTTTGAAAATGGTAAATAGGAAATGTGGGATCACAAATCAACCACCGTGTGAGTAGAAAATAAAGAAAAAGTTTAATAATTTTTGACTTTAACAACTTATAAAGTAATACCTTAAATCCTGTGTCATTTGTTCCTCATGCTCTGTGAGGTTGACAGTGATATCGTCATCAGAAATGTTCAGTAAAATTTTCCCCAAATTGCATGGGTACAAGCAAGGAATCCAGCACCTTGAAAAGTAGTTTAACTTCAAGAATAGCATTCTTCATAATGTTATCACCCTAAAATTTTTGTTATGTCTTACTTATCTGAACCAGAAAAGGAATAAAAGAAACTAAAGTGTGTGTAGGGCTTTGAGGTTCTAATGAATGATTTTCTGCAGCACTTTCAACATAAATTGTGTACAAAAAGGAAACCACAACATGAAAACGAATCTTAAGAGGTCAGTTGGCTTAACAGGGGAGCCAAGGAACGCCATCCCAATTTTAGAATGTTCTTGATATATGGATCTGAACACAATCTGAAAAGACTAATCTAATATTTTTCTGACCTAGAGTTGACCCAAATCCAGTCCAAACTTGGAAAAGAGGGAAAGCTGAAGATGAAGGCTGGAGGTCATCAATCTTGTAGCATGTTTTTGATGGAAAACGCCAACAACCTATCCAAGAAGAAAATTAATTAATTACCAAAAATAATGTAAAACAAACAACAGGTAAGAATACTTTAGGTGCACATAAAAAGCAAATCAGTTCACATATGATCCTTTACATTGACAAAACTTACTCATACATAAATTTCTTACACACACATGCACACACACACATATACATATTCATACACATTCATGCACAATGCTATTCACCCTCCTTCATTCCTTCCTTCTTTCCTTTGTTCTTCCCTTTTCTTCTCCTTCTTCATCTTCTTTCTCCATTATTTTTCATCCAAAATGTGCTAAACTAACCTGGAAGAGTAATGGAAAATTGAGGACTAGCTAATCTAAGACAAATAAAATGAAAAAAAAAAAAAAAGGAACTGTATTAATCTTGGTCCCCCAGGGAAACAACAGAACCAACAGGATGTTTTCTAGGAAAACAAAACCTAAAGGATTATTATAAGGAATTGACTCATGTGATGATGTTAGCTAGAAAATTTGAAGATCTGAAGGCAGATCTTGAAGTTTGTCCCCACATCAGAAGAAGCCAATGGTTTAATTCCAATCTGAGTTCAATAGGCTAAGATCCATGATCTTTTGTGTGAAATTCCAGTTTAAAGGCTGCTAAGTACAAGAATAGGGATTTTATCTCCAATTCACAGATGGAAAAACTGAGTCACTCTTCAAAAGAATGATTCTCCTTGTGTCACAAAACAACGTCACAGGTTTGGGGTTTTGAAAATTATTTTACAAGGGAGATAATATAAATTTTTTTCCCTTTTCTCTTTTCCATGGATATAAACAACTCAATTATATCTGCATAGGAAGAACTACCAATCTGTAGCTGTCTGGCTTCTTCCCATCTCCCTGTGCCTGAGGTGAAAGCCTAATACATTTGCTCTACACTTCCCTTTATGGCTTAAACCATGAAGAAAAAATTACCCTAATTGTGTGCAATGTGTGCTAACTCCAGGCACATCTGTCATGCCATCCCTTCCAAGCTCAGCCATTAAGGAGTCTTACCAAGGGTGGAGCCCAATAAGACTTATAGTGCCAGACACTTTTCTGCTAATAACATCCATTTATGGTTTTCTAGCTAATTCTAAGAAAGACAGCTGTCAGCCAAGGTTTCATAGTTCTATAACTCTTCATTTATTGTCACTTTTCCTCCTCCCTTCCAGGGCCAGCTTGTGAGTCAACCCCTAAACATAGCCCAAGGAGCAAAAGATTAAGCATGGCTTGGAGTCAGCCTCCTTATCAAATGAGTCCACAGAGCTTCAGCAAAAGCAAGCTTCAACAAAGACAGATCTGCTTTGCCAACTGGTCCACCAGGAAGAGGACCATAGGAAAGGAAGTTGGTTTCAGAGACTAAAAATGGCAGAGTGTTCTGGATGCCTCAGAATACAACAGTTTAATGTTCTCTTCTCTCCCTCAAGTAGTCATTGGGATTCACTTTTCGTGGAATTTGAGGATCTCACTACTGACCTGATCTCAGCTGCCCTGGAGTTTTCTGAAAGTGAAATGAATGATTAGAATGTCTGGTATTTATTAAAAATTGGGGATACAAAATACACTTACTTCTATTAACTCCCTTGAACATATAAAAGCAAAACTGTGTATTTTTAACCAGAGATCTTGGTTCAGGCCTTTGCTCTACTCTTTGCTAGTGTGTTACCTAAAACAAATTACTAATGTTCCATAAAATCAAATTCATCTTCTATAAATTTAGGAATAGTCATGCTTATATCCCTCCTTAAATTATTGTTTGGATTATAGTGTATATTTGTATATATTGATTTGTTGTTACATATGATTTGCATACTCTGTAGAATATATGGTATTGTTCATTAAATAGTGGCTATTACTTCTAGTCACAAAGCCATGTAATTTAGGATGACTTTAATTTTAGCAGGAAGCTTACTGAGGTGAAGATTTCACACAAATCTGCTGAAGATCACAGAACTAAAAAGAAAGCAAAGGCACAAACATAATCATCCCAGTTAGTTCTGTCATTCTGGAACCACACAAACTGGAAAAATATCCAAAATTTAAAGAAGCCTCCAGTTTCTCATCATGACAATTTTTCTCTTAATTGCTTCATATTTTAGACTTTGATTGGACGTGCTTTGATGAGGAGGTACATTAGAAAATAAAAATTTAGTCAGAATTGTATAATACCAAGAGAAAAAAATTAGGATGGTGGAAATGAGGTAGGAGGGTATAAGAATCATGTATATTATGCATTTGCTTAAACTACTCTATAGAATAAGGCTAAGGTAAATAAAGAGACATATTTGTTAGAATGAGAAAAAAATATAAAGACTAAACACATCTGTCAGTGCAGGGGAATAAGAGCATGATATGAAGTCCATTTGTCACCCTCAGCAGGAGGAACAAGGTAAGTGAAATAGAAAAGGGTTAGAAATATGTAAACAGCTATTTGTATCCATAACTTATTGCAATGTAGCTTATAAACAGCCTTGTTACCATCTATTGGCAAGCTGATAGACAGGCTATAATAAAACCTCCAGGCTTTCCAAAGGGTTACATTGTTACAGCATATAAAATATCTGGGGAAGGCTGCTGTGGGATGCAGAAGGCCAACAGAACCTAATTCCTTAGATTCTACCTTCCTGTATTAATTAAGCAGGACCATGCACGATGCTGCAGCCCTGCCCAATCATATCCAAGGTTAATAAAAACCCTCACCATGTCCTCGGCACCATTCCAAGTGCTTTACGTCTTCACAGCAATCCCAGATGCTAATCCGAATGCTAACCCCATAATGAAATAAGGAAAGTGAAGCAAGAAAACTTAAGCAATTTTTATAACATCATACAGCTAATAAATCATGAATATGACATTTGAATTCATGCAGTCTACCTCAAATGCACATTCTTGTATTCAAGACAATATATTCTATGCCAATTATTTTGAAATTATCTGTGGTCAAACACATATTGTTTTTTATTCGTGTATAATATGTTGTAAGAAAAATACTTCTATAAAGTACATTAGAAGTCAGTTAATAAAAAATGAAATTTAAAAAGATATCTAAAATGCAACTCCAATTTTTAAAAATATCATTAGGTCCAACAGGCATTAAAATTAATATGTGCATTGTTATGAGAATTTCTAAATGTGTTCTCAGAGCTTCTTCTTTTTGTTGAGTATCATGTGTACCTGTGATGCCCCACCCACACTTTGAGTAGTACTGTTCTAGGTTCAGTGGGGTTGGGCACAAACTCTGTCAATAAGAGCAGTGAAGTCAGCTTCTGTGTGCAAGGTCAGCTCTGAAATCATGACCCTCTGGACCTGAGTTCTGTAATTGACTGAGTCAACCACTATCTACCCTGATTAAGAATTTAACAGAGGGAACAGTTTTAAGAGCTAACATCAGGATTTATTCCACGCCACACTGAAAGAATGTAAGTGTTCTAGTGTACCAGCTTATAAAATCAATTTTGCAGAACTTCTCTTTCTTTAAGAACTCTCGATCGTTTTTCCTCCAAAAGGTCTTTTACCTTAAAATGAATTTATCTTTCTCTTCTTTTTACTTTTCTCTCATGACCCAAAGTACTTGACACATGCCTGAAAAATAATAAGTACTCAATAAGTGTTTATGATTTGAAATTCAGTTATTTCAACAAATATTTTTGCATTAAATCTCTAGGTGTGAATGTGAAAACGACATGAATCTGAAATGACAATACATTCTCTGTCAGGAGGTTAGAAGTAAAGGGAAAATATTGTAGATGAAGAAGTTAAAAATATACCACTCTGGCATGTTGATTATTTAAGTTAAAAGGTCTTACAAAAATAGCAGGTGCACAAAGATCCATCTGACCTTCATGTTGTTTCTTAAAAACAAAAGCTAAAATTCCCATGTGAAAGATGTAATGTTCTTATTGTCAGGGACAAGAAAGATGAGGCCAAAGAAGAGCTTTACAAACCCTGATAAACTAACATTTATTCTCCTAGTCCCTTCCCCATGCAAGGTACTAGCCTAACCTGAGACTGTTTCCCTTGTCTCTTTTTCACAGCTTAGTTCTCCTACAACATAGTACATAAGTAATTAATTTGGTTACTGTGCATCTCTTTTTTATAAGAGTTCCAGTGCCATATAAAACTTGTATTGAATAAATTTGATTTTTATACCTGTTGATTTATATCATTTTAATTCTTAGAACCAGCTGGGAGCCTAAGAACCTAGGTGTGTAGTTTTACCTCCTTGAAACAGCCAAATATCAAAAGTAATGACTTATTCAAACCAATTAGGAGAGATTAAGAAGGAAACAGTTAAACTCAAAATTTTTACCACTTCACTTTATTAAAAAAATTCAACTATTTTAATATCCATGCTGTAAACTTAATGTTCTTGTTATTATAACTTGGAGGCTTTAAATAGTGCATGATTGTTCACACAATAAAGCCTGTCTTTATAATAAAATTTGGTATAAATGTCTTTAAATCAAGAGTGCCAAGTTTCATGTTATTCCTAAAAATACAATTAGTTATTATTTTTCTAGCAATTCATAAATATCAGCCATGAATAATGACAGGATGCCCTTTGGCACACACAGAGATCAATAAATCAATCTTTGCACCTATTAAATGCTGAGAAATTTACTGGGTACTACTGGGTAGGAACAGGTAGGCAGTAAGAAAAGAATATGAAATTGTGTTCTGTTCAAGGACCATACAGTTTCATTGGCAACACATGAAACTATGAGGCAATATTGCACCTTCCCTTGGTATAGCAGACTGTGTTCTTACCCCAGCGCCCCACACTCCCATTTACTCTACAGTCTAGTAATAGCAGACAATGAAGAATAAAAACCTTAAAAATATCTATCAAGCTGTGTGTGGTGATGCACCCCTGTAATCCCAGCATTCTGGGAGGTTAAGGCAGAAGTATTGAAAGTTGGAGCCCCACCTAGGCAATGTAGCCACTTGAGAGGCACTGTCTCAAAATAAAAAATAAAAAGGTGGGGATATAAGTGCAAGGGCTCTGGATTACATTCCCTGTATAAATAACAAAGTTACAATGTGCAGTAAGCGTATTTAAGATGCTACATAACTATTGTGAATGTCTTTTCTGTTTCTTATGTTCAGAATTGTAAACTTATGAGAAAATTTAGAGATCTATAGTTTAGCTTTTTATGTCTAGTGGTTTAGGGTTAAGGAGTCCTCAGACTCACCCTTGCCAGACTCTCTCTCTCTCTCTCTCTCTCTCTCTCTCTCTCTCTCAGACATAGAAAGAGGAGCCAGAGAAGACTAGAAAGCGAAAATAATGTTTATTTGCAGAAGGAAGCACTACAAAACCACTCTGTGGAGTAGGAGGCCCAGAGCCTGGTCACCATGAAATCCAGTGCTCTGGCCCTGCTGTATGGGGTAGAAGCCCAGTCTCCACCCCACCCCACACCCTACCGAGGGTTGAAACTTGATTGATTAGATATTGGGCTTGTTGCTAGGGCTTTGGTCTTGTGGGCTAATAGGGGATTTGTGTAGGCATGGCAACCTGCACTAGGAGGGACAGTGCTGCCTGCAGAGGCGGGTATCAACACCACAACCTCTCAGTTTCAAATCACAAAACTGCTTGAAAACTGCTTGCTGCTCATAGCCACACAGAGGCTGCATTATCTACCCTCTAACAAGGGCCCAGGTCTTTATTTTAACCCTACCTATGGGTCCTCTCAATCCTTACAGTTTCTAGGAAAAAAAAAAAAAAGAAACTTCTAAATCAGCTCTGGAAGACCATGTGCACTGACTTCCCCTCTAACTCTTAGGTAATTCTCTGGCTAATGCAAGACGACCCATAGGGTAAGGATGCCTTTTCATCTATGCGCAATACCCCCCCCCCCCCACCAATATACAGAACAATTCGTCTAGAAAATCCACATGTTAGAGGTAGGCTTTAACCTAGACTGTGTGTCAGAGTCCTAACACTTTCAATCTTTCTCCTGTAACCAATAAAACACCTGAAAATTTCTCTTGGATCAGTGGTCACACTTCAGAACCTCCTTTTCTCTTTGAGGAGTGTGTGAATTCCTCACCAGGTAGTTCTTTTTAACATATTTTGCTTTGTCTCCTCTGCATATCCACTTGGAATGAATTCCTCTTATTGCCTGAGTGGACACCTCTTCCTTCAGCCAGTTTTCATTAACCTGTTTATCCTGTTCCTAATTGATGGTATTCCTGAAGAAGAGCAAGGACAAAGAAAGCCTGCTGTACTGGGATTAAATATAACCAGAAAGCTACATAAATATCTTATTTTTTAGCAGATGATTTTGCTGTGGCTACATTTTAAAGAGAGGAGAGAGTTCTTCTGACAGAGCTGGTGGGAAGTGAATTATCCAGGATGGCCTAGGCTAAGTCATGGTAGTAAATGAACTCACAAATCTTATTGGAGATATGTAAAAATTAACTAATTTCTCCTTTCTCCAAAGTCAGACTTGAAGTTCTCAGATCCATGCTCTTTGCACTTTATGGCATCTTTACTCCATAGGGCAGACTTTCTGTGATTCCAGGAAAAACTGAAAGCTCTGTATCCTACTATCCAAAAGAAAAAAAAAAAAAACTTTCAGAATTATCTGTGACACATTATGAGCCAGCTCAGGAGTGATGAGAAACTCTCACCACCTTTCTACTGGCCTCAAATCCCCTATCTATCTGTACCAAGACCAGAAAAATGTAATTTTCCTATTTTTCCAAGAAGACAAAATGTTTTTTATTTTCCTTTTGGTGTGTGGGTGGGTGGGGATTGTCCTTGTTGTTTCTACATATAGGCAATCTCTGTTACAAGATAGATTTATCTCAGAATAAGTGCATAAGTGCTATAAGATCTCTCTCTCTCTCTCTCTCTCTCTCTCTCTCTCTCTCTCTCTCTCTCTCTCTCTCTCTCTCAGCAGTGCTAGAGGTTGAACTTATTGCTTGGATGCCTGGACACATGAGAGATAAGTGCGCTATCACTCAACTACATCTCCAGCCTCTTTGTATTTTATTTTGAGATAGGATCTTGCTGGCAGTCTGGCCTCAAACTTCCAACATGGGATTTTTCTGCCTCCACCTCCAAGGTAACTGGGATAAAAGCATGCATGCCAGTAAATACCATGAGTTTTCTATTTTCTTTCTCATATTTTATGACTATTATGTTATTAATACCATTACTTATCCTGAAGAGTACAGTATTAGAAACACCGTTCAAAAGGCTTTGCTTTGTGAGAAAAGACGGAAGTTCTTTTGGTTGCCACCTAGCCATCTTCAGTTAGTGCATGATCCAGTTACAGCTCCTCAGCGTGTCTAGTTCCCAGCCAAGGACACAGGAAAAACCTTCTGTGGGAGAGGGGCACCATCTCACCAGGGGAGGAGCTCTGAATATCCTTGACAACAGAGGGTCCTACAGTAGAAGTCAAGAGATTCGGCCCTAGGCAAGGAGACCCTCACAAGCAAAATAGAGTAAGTGGTGCATTGTGGAACAATTTTCCTGCATCATAGTTCTTCCAATGTTTTTTCTACCTCCCAGCACCTTTGGTATAAGTTTTTGTTTAGCCCTTCTCAGTCAATGAAATTTCATTGTCTCACTAAAATGCCTAATTCCCCAAGGGAACCTTTCCTACAAGCTTTAGTGCACACTGGTTAACTCCCCAAACCCTCAATCTCAAGTGCCAGCCATGTGCTACTAACTGCTGAACAGGGACCTCCCAGGGCAACACAGAATGGGTTTTTACTGCTTATTGCTCCCAACAACCCTTGCTCATTCTCCAAGAAAAGACCAAAACCCACCTCTGTACCTCCAAGTGTCAAATGCTGAAAGGGCTGGAAACAAGAGAGACAGAAAGATCACCCACCTTATTGAATTTATCTTGTATTACATTTTTTTTCTCTAAAAGATCCAATTTTCTGTAGCAAAGAGTTTGGTTAACACTTAAAGTTCACCCACTTGACAAGAGAATGAAAAGACATAAAGAAATGGCTAATAATCCACCTTCCACAGAGACAAGCAGGGGATATATCTTTGGAAAGCAGCCATCCTTCTAGACACTTGTGCAGGTGTTTCTGGAAGACAAATGTGATGGTTCATTTCCTATTACAGTTGAAATTTCTTCAATGTCCTATCCTTTCCTCTAGTCTCTAAAACTCAACCCTTCCTCAGGTCCAAAGAGAGGTGATACCTCCACCCTCCTGCATTCCTCCTGAAAATTTCATGGCACTTCCATCCTTTATCAAGTATCTTTTATTTACCCAACCACATTTAGAATCTGGACAGAACTAGATTTGTTGTCATTTCATTTCTGAATATTCTTTCCTGAATATCAAAATTAAAAGCTTAATCAGTAACTTCAAATGACCAAAAGTTTTCACAGAAATACCTTCTGAAACAAGAGTGAACAATCTGATCCAAATGCAGATTTCTCACAGGGCAAAGGTGAGGTTGAAATTGAGATAGAGGATGCATGTGAAAAACAAATGGAATTATATGTCTATCTTCTATTTTGTGAATGCTTCGTTTCCTAAAGAGAAAAGTTGTAAGTTTTTATAGTAAAACATTCAAGTCTCAAAATGTATAGAAGTTTTTGACCTCCGTGTTCATAATTTACTCAAAAGATTTTACTCGTCTTGATTTTTTGCTTGTTAGTAATAACTGAGTATTAAGGACAGTTATGAGTAGATGAAACAACACATGTCTTCCATGTTTATGGGAAAGACAAACATTTTTCTCCACATTTACAAATGTCACAAAAATTTTACTTATTACTGAGAGCTGCAGATATCTGTGCCAAGCATTTCAGGATGCACAGTGATGAATAGACCCTATACAAAACAAAGGACAAATATGAAAATAATACCAGTGTACAACATTTGCTAACTTTCACATGAAGCATCTAAACACAAAGTTAAAAATGTTCAGAAGTGATCACATCCACTTAGGTGAATCTGATAAGTAATAATATAGGATGGATTTTGACTGAAGTCTTGAAATAGAGTAAAAGGAGAAAGACAGAAGACATTAGAAGTGAGAAACTGTCAACAAAGGGACCAGGAACCAAAGGGAAACTATGTTATCACTCCACAGTATTTGTGAGAAAAGAATCTTCTCGTCTTGCTTAATTTATTGCAATATGTAGTCTTTCAAAGCTTATTTGGGTACTACTTTATTTATTTATAATTTATTTATTTATTCATTTTTTTATTTTCAGTGCCAGGGATCAAATTCAGGACCTCGCGCTTGTGAGGCAGGCGCAGCACCACTGAGCTGAATCCCCGGCCCTATTTTATTTAATTTACTCAGTGTAAGTAAAACTGTGCCAGGTATAGAGTGAATGTGTGTGTGTGTGTGTGTGTGTGTGTGTGTGTGTGTGGTTGTTAGACTTTCTTTTATGGCTTTAGTCTAAGTTGATCACTTTAGAAATTACTGGCTTCCAGAACAAATCATGGAGCTCTAACTCCTTTGCTAGTCCTTACCATCTCCATGCTGCCCTTTATACCATAATTTTCATCTCTGCCTTCAAATCTATTGAAATTTTGAAAATTAACATCTATTTAGCTTGCTCCCAAACTTCACTTATAGCTTTTCCTTTGGATTTGGATACAAATTAATATGATACCATATAGCCTTTGGAATGTTTACATTGGAAACTACAATTCCTTTCTTTATCTTAATTAGAAATATATTCTTATATAAAACAAGATAAGTACATGTGGCTTCCACACATAACTCAAATTTCCTGTGCTGACCCTCTTATATTCAAGATATAGAATGAAAATCAACTGAAGACATCCATTTTTGTACTAAAAGTATAAACAGAACTATACTTCATATTTATCCCTGGTTTACTCCCACTTCTCTAATCTCTGGCAATATAAATATGGATGCATTATGAATCCATTCCTAATAAACTGTAACAGGATTTTAAATCCATGCCAAGCCTGCCCTCAATCACAGCTGTGTTTTTTAGCATGCCTAAATGAAAGGAAATCAATGTCTGATTCATCCCTCTGTGGTCTCCTTTGCAACTTGAACTTAAATATTAATTAATCATGATGATGAAGGGACATGATAATTATTGGAAAATCTAGAAAACATAGCAACCACTTAAAGAAACCCTATTCCTCCAACTGCTCCTTCCCTCCAGCCACGTAGCCAACAGCCACACCATCTGTCACCATCCTGCTGCCTTCACTGTCTCCTCCCCATGTCCTTTCTCCAGACTCCCTTACTTTCATTCTTTGCCAGACATTTAATGTGAGGCCCTCACAAAAAAAACAAGTTTAGGGAAGAAGAAGACAAATCCTGCAATTTCATAAAGGCAGTTGTTGTTTTCTGCACTTAGCTAAAAAATTAATTTTCTCTGCACACCCACATTGGTACTCTCTGCTATAGCAGATAAGCTCCTTGGGAGCAGGGACCATGTTTTCTTTAATTAGGTACAGGCTTTTTTAAAAGCTTTTCATCCTGGACCAAAGTCCCAAGGTCCCAATAGGTGCTCAATAAATATTAAACACAGCAATCATTGTCTAATGCCATTTATTTAGCATCGCTTTGCACATAGCACTGTTCAAAGAAAAGTTCCACAGTTAAAGCCCTGCCTGCTAGGAGTTTATGCTAAAAAATGGGCAGCATGGAAGGAGCATTGTGCTAAACTGATAAAATGAGCGAACTACTTTATATAATGTTCAAATGTAGAAATAATTTACATTTACACAATATTCTTATGTAATTATTAATATTCTTTCATTTGATTGGCCTTTACTCAAATCAGGTATCTCTGAGAAGAGAGTGTTCAGTCCTGGGACAACTTTGAAGAAATACAGGGCATACTCCTTACATAAGAGGCCTCACAACTTATTCCAAGTTACTGAAATTCCTAACTTTGTGAATAAGTGAACTGCTTTCATAAGTGCACCAACAGACACATGAATCAATAATTTACATGGGGCTAGGTTTTGAGTGGTGTGAGGCAAATGTTGCACAGTTTCCCACAACTTGCCTTTATTAAAGCTAAGCATATTATTTTTAAAAAGTACAAATTATTATGTCTATTATGTATAAGTGGCAGGCAGTGTCAGTCAGATCCCCCCCATCTTGTCTATTCACTATCGGCACTGAACCCCAAAATTATAAAAGATCTTCATTCCATACAGAAGTTTAGAGAAATGAATGGGAAAATTAAAGCTGGCATATCACCTTGAATTACTGAGGCGTCTCTGTGGAATTTTGTCCTTATTTGAATCTTGCACTCCCTCTGGAGAGTCCTCTTAATTAATGACTATTTCGTTTAGATAACTGGAGAGGGATCCTGCAAAGGAATGTGATAAAGTTAAAATTTGTCTATCACGTGTGCATTTCTATGGACATGGGCATATATATTGAGCACTCCTCCATGCACATATGTGACATCTCTTCAGAGCCAATTGTGGTGCATCTGTAAGATCTTCAAAGAAAATATTGGACATTTGCAACTTGCATTTTGGACACTTGATTTTTTTTTCATCACTGAATAAAATTAATTATTTTCTAGAAAAAAATCTTAGATTTTTCTGCTGGCAATCATTCTGTCTCATTTCTTCCAGCTTGTTTGCTGAACCAAGGCTGGAACAGCATTTATAAGGACAGATGAGAAGTTTTCTAAGGAAAGGCTTGCACACAGAATGTAAGCCAGGGAACCATGATTATCAAGAGAACAAGCACAAGTACTAGATCCTTTTCCATTTCCCAGGACAAAAGCAAACACAATTTTCCCTCAAGCAGATATTGCTTTAGTAGGAACAGACTAAAGACTGCAGTAAAATCAATATCATTTCAGAAGCAGTAGTATATGCTAGAATAAGCACAATATTTTGAAGGTAAATATTATAACTTGTTCTCCTACA
Source organism: Heterocephalus glaber (assembly GCF_053883595.1). Taxonomy (NCBI): domain Eukaryota; kingdom Metazoa; phylum Chordata; class Mammalia; order Rodentia; family Bathyergidae; genus Heterocephalus; species Heterocephalus glaber. The sequence continues at coordinate 36,781,746 of NW_028258308.1, forward strand.
TATTCTATACCTGAGCAAGTTACTTAACCTTCATGAGCATACGTCTCCCCAGGGCAACCCCCCCAAAAGTTATTAGTAAGCTTAAATAAAGCAATACATGGGAATGCTCTCCAAAACATAAGTAGCCCATACATTACTTTCTCAATTAATTGTACATTTCATTCAAATTTTAACAGTCTTGTATGTAGTTATGTAAAAAAATTGACAGCGAACCACTAAAAAGGGTATTTTTGACACGATTGTTTTCTTTAACTGAGAAAAAGATAATATCTATTTGCCTCTTTAATATTTTCATAACCAGTAGCAAAAACTTGAATTTTTCATTTGGATTTCTCAACTTACAATGAAAGTCAGTGTATTTGAAGAGAAAGTAAGAAACAGAATTTTAGTGGTATACATTTGTGATCTTGCAATATACATGACAGAATGCCAGAAGGAAGTAAGTTTATGTGCCCTCATCACTGAAACCTATGAAAATAATTGGCTATCACATGCCAGGTAAAGCACTTAAAAACTGTGGAAATCACTAAATATCTTGAAAGACAGCATAAAATTTTTAAACTTGAGAGAAGTTCTGTGAACAACCATCATCTCTGTAAAATTAGTACTCAACTGCTGAATACCTATCTGTGATATGCTTTCCAATTGACTTTTAAGGGAGTCTGTTTAAATTCTATAGATATTTAATTTATTCAAGGCAGAAAGCAAAAATAACTTGCCACTAAGTCTTGAAGTATCCTGCCAGGACTAAAGGTTTCCTTGGGACCGAGAACTATGATGAGCACAGTACCATAGAGATATTATATTTTTTCTGCAGAGAATCCAATATGATTGAAAATTGAGCTTTGAATATAAAGATGCAGAGCAAGACTTTGGCCCATTTGTCTCTACAGTACAACTCAGCTCAGGTCATAACATCAAAAGGCATATTTGCTTCATTGGCCCAACTCTCTTCTTCGTCCCTCCTATGGGCACATGTTTAACTGAGAATGATCACACCCTCTCCCTGGATCCAGGGTGGGACTTCCTGTTAGCTCCTCACCTGCCCATCTGCCATCTCTAATATTCCAGTCTCATAGTACTGTCTTATGCAAAACCACTTAATTCCATCTTTTTCTAAATGACTCTAATCAATTTGGAGAGTCTTCTTCAGTACTATAGAGGAATCTAAACCCCAAGGAGACATAGAAAACTGAAGTACTTCAGAGTTCAGAGATAAAATTCAGAGTTCAGAGATAGAGTTCAGAGTTCAGAAATGGAGCAGTATTTTAGTTTCTTTATTTTTTAATCATAAAGTTTATTAGTACATTTTAGGTATACAATACAATGACATTCATCATTGGGAATTTGTAACTTTACATGATATATCTTGGTTCTTATTTTTTCCCCATTTCCCTGCCCTCCCTTCAATGACCCCACCCCTCTCTATTTACAAAGACTTTGTTTCCATTTTTCCCTTTTCTCATATTTATTCCTTTTCATTCTTTTCTTTACCCTACCTCCCATTTTCCCTTCCCCTTTGGAACTTTTCTACCTATTTCACATTATCTATTATACATTTTGATCCTAATTTACACTTTCAGTTTCTCACACCTTAGAAACTATTTGGTATTTACACATATTTATTTCCCTTAACAGTATGGCCTCAATGTGCATCCATTTAGCTATAAATGTCTCTAGTTTCTCAATATTTATGGCTGAGTTCTGCTCCATTTTATTAAAAAACAACAAATCTTCTTTATCTAGTCTCCAGATGATGGACAATTAGGCTCTTTCCAAGTTTTAACTATTACTAACTGCACTTCTATTAACATAGGTGCACATATATTACTGTGGTATGATTCCTTTAATTCTTTTGGAAAGATACCCAGCAGGGCAATAACTGGGACAAATGGGATCTCTAATCCTAGGTTTTTGAGGTAACTCCATACTGATTTCCACAATGGTTGCATCAGTCAACACTCCCACCAACAGTGGAAAAATATTCCTTTATACCCACAGCCCTGCCAGGATTTGTTATTGGTTGATTTCTTGATAGCAGCCATTCTTCCTGGAGTGAGGTGGAGTCTCAGCATTGTTTTTATTTGCACCGTTCAAATGACCAGTGATGTTGAACATTTTTTCATATGTTTATTTGCTATTTCTACTTCTTTGTCTGAGAAATGTCTGTTTATTTCAGATGCCCATTTTTAGATTGGGTCTTTAAATTTGGAGGTCTGAATTTTTTAAGTTCTTTATATACTCTAGAGAGTAGACCTTTGTCTGAGAAACAGCCGGCAAAATATTGTTGTCTCTTCACTCTGTTGATGGATTCTCTTGCTGTGAAGAAGCTTTTAATGAGACGAGTTTCCAGTTGTTGATTCTTTGTTCTAGTTCACATGTGACTGCGTTTTTTTTTATGAAATCTCTTCCTATTCCAATATCTTCAAGAGTTCTACCTAAACTCTCTTCCAGCCAGTTAGTGTTTCATTTTTAATATTTAGATTTTTGATCCATTCTGATTTTAGTTTAGTGCATGGTGAGATATATAGTTTAAATCTATGGCAAGTTGAAACCCAATTTTTCCAGCACCATTTATTAAAGAGGCTATCTTTCCGCCAGTGAGGGTGTTTGGCTCCATTTTTTCAAAGATGAGGTGGCTGACTGTGACTAGAGTTGTTGCTGCATCTTCTAATCTGTTCCACTGATCCTCAGGTCTGTTTCTTTTCCAGTACCATGCTGTTTTTATCACAGTAGTTTGTAGTACAGTTTCAAGATGGATATTGTCATACCTCTTTCCTTGTCTTTGATGCCTAGAATTGCTTTTGCTATTCTAGGTCCCTTCTTGTTCCAAATGAATTTTTGGATTGTTTTCTCAAGTTCTCTGAAGTATGCTGCTGGAATTTCAAATGGGATTGCATTGAGTCTGTATAGGAGTTTTGGAAGTCTGGCCATTTTTGCTACATTGGTTCCTTCTACCCAGGAGCAAGGGATGTCTTTCCATTTTCAGATATCCTCTTCGATCTTTTTTCAAAGTGCTGTAATTTTCAGAGTACAGGTCTTTGATTTATTTTGTTAGATTGATTCCTAGGTATTTCATCTTTTGGATGCTATTGTGAAAGGAGTTGTTTTCCCTGTTCCTCTCTCAGTGAGTCTGTTGTTCGTATAGAGGAAAGCTATTGATTTTTGTGTGCTGACCTTGTATCCAGCTACGCTACTGAATTTGGTTATTAAATCTAGAAGACTTTTGGTGGAGCTCTTGGGGTCTTCTATATAGAGTATCATGTCATCAGCAAATAATGACAATTTGACTTCTTTATATTCTATCTTTATTTCTTTTATTTCTTTCTCTTGTCTAATAGCTGTTGCTAATGTTTCCAAAATTATATTTAACAGAAGTGGTGATAGTGAACATCCTTGTCTTGATTGTAGTGTGAATGATTTCAGTTTTTGATCATTTAATATGATCATTTAGTATGATTTTGGCTGTTGGTTTTTTATAGATGGCCTTTATTAGGTTGAGGTAAAGACTTTATTCAAATTTTCTCCAGGTTTTTAATCATTAGTAGGTGTTGGATTTTGTCTAATGCTTTTTCTGCATTATTGAGATGATCATATAGCTTTTGTCCTTGGCTCCATTAATATAGTGCATTACTTTTATTGAGTTGCATATGTTGAAACATCTCTGTATCCCTGGGATAAATACTACTTGGTCGGAGTATATGATCTTCTTGATGATCTTCTGCATTATGTTTGCCAGTATCAAATTGAGGATTTTTGCATCTAAGTTCAAAGGGGAGATTGGCCTATAGTACTCTTTTTCAGTTGAACCTTTCTGTGCTTTTATGATCAAGGTAATACTTTCTTCCAGGAATGAATTTTGGAGTATTGCTTCCCTTTCAATTTCACTGAATAATTTAAACAGCAGTGGAAATAGTTGTTCTCTAAATATCTTGTAGAATTCAGCAATGAAGCCATCAACACCTGGACTTTTGTTCATTGATAAATTTTTAATTACATTTAGGTTTTTTTGACTGATATTGGGTAGTTTAAAATTTTTAGGTCTTCTTCATTCAGCTTTGATAATTCATATGTATCTAGATATCTGTCCATTTCTTCTATGTTTTCCATCTTATTGGAGTACAGTTTCCCAAAATAGGTATTGATGATACTCTGAATTTCTGCTGGATCTGTTTTAACTTCACCCTTTTCATTCCTAATTGCATGGAATTGTAACTTTCTTTCCTTTTTCTGATCAATTTGGCTAAGGGTTGGTCAATTTTGTTTATTATTTAGAAGAACCAAATCTTTGCTTTATTGATTTTTTTTGTATCGTTCTCTTAGTCTCCATTGAATTGATTTCTGGTCTGAAATTTATAATTTCTTCCCTGTATGAGCTTTGGGTTTGTTCTATTCTTCTTTTTCTAGAAGCTTGAGTTTTAGCATTAGGTTATTTCTTTTAGCTTCCTCTGTTTTCCTAATATGAGTATTCACTGCTATGAATTTCCCTAATAAGACTACTTTCATTGTGTCCCATAAATTCTGATATGCTGTATTGGGATTTTCATTTAATTGTAGAAACTCTCTTATTTCTTCTTTAATTTTCTCTGTAACCCATTGATTGTTCAGGAGTGTGTTGTTCAATTTCCATGTTTTTGTGAAATTCCTGTGGTTTCTTTTGCTATTGCTCTCCAATTTCATTACACTATGATATAATAATGTACAGGGAATAACTTCAATTTCTTTACATTTACTTAAACATGTTTTATGAGCAAATATGTGGTCTATTTTGGAGAACGGCCTGTTTACAGCTAAAAAGAATGTGTATTCTTATTTTGTGGGGTGGAAGACTCTGTAGACATCTGTTAAGTCTATTTGTTCAAGAGTTGTGTTGAGTTGTAGTGTTTCGATGTTTCTTTTCTGCCTAGTTGATCTATTTGATTTTGTTTTTGTTTTTGTTTTTTTGGTATTGGGGATTGAACTCAGGTCCTTCCACTTGTGAGGCAGGTGGTGGCAATGCTGAGCTAAATCCCTGGCCCTAGTTGATCTATTTGTGACAGTGGGCTATTGAGGCCCCCCAGTACTATTGTATTAGTAGTTATTTGATATTTCATGTCCACTAAAATTTGTTTTATATGGTTGAGTGCACCAGTATTTGGTGTATATATATTTATGATTGTCATCACTTTCTCATGGATTGTTCCTTTTTTAAGGATGTAGTGGCTGTCTTTGTCTCTCTTAATTAGTGTTGGTTTGAAATCCAGTTAATCTGCAAATAGGATAGCCACTCTTGCTTTTTTGGGGGGTTCCTATTATATAGAGTATTGTTTTCCACCCTTTAACTTTCAGTCTATGAGTTTCATTTTGAATTAAGTGTGTATCTTGTATGGAGCATATTGTTGGGTCTTGCTTCTTAACCCATTCTGCCAGTCTTTCTTTTGAATGGTGAATTGAGACCATTAACATTGATGGTTATAACTGATATGTATTGAATTATCCTTGTCATGATCTTTTCCTATTATTGGATTCTCCCACTTTGTATTTAATTTCTTGTCTTTCCTGATTTATTCATTCTGCTGGGCTTTGTGGTGATGTAACTCTCATTGTATTTTCCTAGATATTGTCTAAAATTTTTTTGGAGTGCTGGTTTGGTATTCATGAAGTCTCTCAGTTGCTCTTTGTCATGAAATTATCTTATTTCTCCATTAATTTTGGAAGATACTTTTTCAGGGTACATCAATCTGGGTTGGAGGTTGTTTCCTTTTAGGGCTTGAAATACTTCACTCCAGGCTCTTCTTGACTTGAGGGTTTGTGTTGAGAAGTCTGCTGTGATTGTGATGGAGTTTCCTTTGTATGTGACTTGTTTCTTTTCTCTCACTGCTTGTAGAATTTTGTTCTTCTGTTGGGTTTCTGAAATCTTGACTATTATATCCCTAGATGTAGATTAATTTGGTCATGGCTAATTGGAGTCCTATATGCCTCACTTATCTGTATTTCAAATAATTTTCCCCTGCTTGGGAAGTTTTCTGCCATTACTTCTGTGGACAGTTGTTGTTTTTTTTAAATGGTTTGCACTATCTCCTGTTTCTTCATTGACTCCCATAAGTCTTATGTTATTCTTCTTTGCATCATCTAGCAGCTGCTAGATTGATTTCTCATAGTCCTTTGCTATTTTTAAGAAATCTTTATTTTCCTGGTCCTGTCCTCTATATCTGATATTCTGTCCTCAATTGGTTCATTCTGCTGTGTAGACTTTCAGTGGAGTTTTTAATCTCCTAGATACCTGTTTTCATCTGTTTTATAGATTCTATTTGTTTCCTTTGCTAGGATTATATCATGTTCCTCAGCTTCTCTATTTTCTTTTATCTATGCCTGCTCTAGAGTTATTAATCATTTCTTTCACTATGGACACAATCTCTGTTGTTATCTGAGAAATTATTTCTGTTTTTATTTTTTCCAGATCCTCCTTCATTGCCAGTTCAGGAAGTCCAGGTGGTTGAGTTTCAGATTCTTTCATCTCTTTGTCCTGTGGAGTTGCCTTGGTGATCTGGAAGTCTGGTTCTGAGTCTTATTTAGATGTCTTCTTATCTCAGTGAATGCAGTCTGCTGTGCCTTTATAGAGATGACTCTGCTTTCCCAGTGGGCTTATATTCTCAGAAAGCCTCAGAGAGTCCCTCTCTCTGCTGCTCACCACTGGACCAATTCCTGGGTTCAAAGTAATGGCCTTCTTGATCCTGATGCTGGGCTGTTCTCAATGGGATTCTGGCTGGGGCCTGCATGCCTAAGCTGCTGGTGTCTGGTTGGGGAGTGCACACCTGCTCCGTGCTTGTCCAGGTATGCTTCTGGTTGGCATCTGCACACACTTACTGATGGTATCTGGGCAGGCCTCTGGCTGGGGCCTATGTGCCCGTGCAGCTGTTCTCCAGGTGGGCTTTTGGCTGGGGCCTGTGTGCCCAAACCACTGGTGTCTGGACACACTTAATACCTTATTTTCTTAATAGAAGTTTTCTTCTGCCAGATTACTGGCTCACATTGACATCTCTCCCACCTGTTGCATCACAAGCCCTCGTTTACTACCTGTGCTGATCACCCTGTAGTCTGGCCCTAGAGAATCTCCTCTTGGTAACTCCCTATAAGTATAAATTCTAAAGGTTTGTTGTGTGATCAATAAAATATGAAAAAATTGATAGAATGTATTTTTTGTGATCCTGAAAGATACCACATGTAGTTTTCAGTTTGGTTTCTCTCTCATCACTTGCTCTGTGGGAACCCACAATGTGAGTAGGTTTTTGTTTGGTTTGGTTTTGGTTTTGGTTTTCTTAGACAGGGTATTGCTATACAGCTCAGCCTGAACTTAAACTTGCAATCTTCCTGCCTCAGCCCCCCAAGGTCTGGAATTACTTGTATACACCACCATGCCCAGCTCTCTCATGTGACCAGTCTTATGGAGAGGCCCATGTAGTGAGGAACTCATGTCTTTGGATAAGAGTGATGCAGTCATGTGAAGATAACTATGTACTAGCACCCTACCAAAATCACAAAAACACTCCTAAGTGTTTATGAGCCCTTTATTTGGATAATTTACAGAGTTTATCACAGGATACTAAAAGATTTTGAGTCACCTGCTTACTTTTACTTCTGCTTTGATGACAACAGCTTCTAATAACTAAATGCCCTCCACCCAGGGCTTTCATGAGGCATGATGAAGCAGTCTAAGCAATGTGGGGCTCCACATACATGCAAGATATGTGGATGTAACATAAGGCTTTGCAAAGCATGTTGAGATGACAGTGTGCTTACTAGCTGCACCTCCTTGAGCAATGTGGAACAGAAGACCAAGGTAAAGCACCAGAACTGTATGAAAGGAGGGTGCCAGGTGAGTTGACAGAAATCTGTTTCTACCTTGTGATTTTATGATGTCTAGGTCATATGATTCCTAGGAAAGATTTCCAGGGGGCAGGTTCCTAAGTTGAAAATAAGCTATCAGAGTGATATGAATATCTACAACTTGGATCAAAAGGTCTCAGTAGCATTAGCTATTGAAAATAGCAGAGCATTTATAGGAGTTAAAATGGTGTGGAGTTCAGCCAAAGAAGAAACTCTGTTGTCTAAAACATTAGATTCCTTTGAGAATTCTATCTGGACCCTACCCATTTTGGCATAATGTTTTTGCCTCAATTTTCTGAGAATCAATTTCCCCAGGATCTTTCATTTATATATCAAATTCTTTCAACAGTTCACAATGGAGAAGAGCTCCTACGGCTTCACTAGTGCACAATATCTATTGTGTTCAGCTAGAATTGTTTAGTTTCATCAACTACACAAAATCATTTGGATTTTGTGTATCTAGATAAGAACATATGCTTGGTTTCATTGGAATATTATGGATTATTAGTGGATTCATGAATTCCCTGAATGACCTTAATATCTAAGGCATTTTTATTTCACCCACTACTTCCCTTGTGGAAATACCATTATATCAAGGGTTTAAAACATTTCCACAAACAAGACATATTTTCCTTATCTAGAAAACCTCCCCATAGGCATCCATGACATTAAAGAGAAACTAATCAAAGCTCAAAATGATTAAATTTGCAGACTATTTCTCTCTCTGGCAATTCCATTAAAAAGGCAAAATAAACAAAAGAATATATCCATGGTAATACTGAAAATGAAGGAATAATATCCTCAAATTGAAGGAAGAGACATATACATGTAAGTAAATAAAAGTTTCTCCAAAATAACATGATACTTTTTGGCAGAAATTTATAATAAGGATTCAGTAGTGGAATCCAAATTTTAAAATAGACTGAAGAATGGAAGACTAATAATAGTTTTATTGTGGCTATGAATGAACTCCAAATCTTGTTAGCTTGGAAGAGTGGAAATTAATTTCTTGATCTTATATTTGAAAGTTGGCTATAGAAACTTTAATTAAGCTTCGAGTTGGATTCAAGCCTTCCCCAAAAGTTTTCTTATTTTAGGTCCTGGGCTAAAGAATTGCATCCTGTCTGTGGTGTCTTGTTCTCATGGTCAAAGCCTGAAGCACAATAAAGTCAGTGTATGTATATAGTATTTCCAAAGCTTCTGCTTGAAAGAGAGACATACTGAATTTGTCAAGGTAGTGGTATGATCCAGCCCCAAATCAAAGAAATGGGAGTATACTCTAATCCACAGAAGGTATGGCAAGGATAGTGTAAGTATATGAAGAACAAAATCAACCACAGTTCTCATTTCTAGTCATAAATATTCATTTATTAAAAGTATAAAATATATTTGCATTATTTTGGGGGAAAAATACCAAAGACTCATTCAAACATGGCCTAAGGCTAGAAATTCAATACCTCATGATAGTTCTTTTATTGGGTGAAGATATAAATCCTCCTGCTCCAGTTACATCTGATCTAAGATGACAAATTATATTCCCCCATGGCACCCAGTGGACAGTGTTGAATCAGAAACAGGCTAATATGACACATCCAGAAATGGTTAGAGCAAGTGATACTCACAGGCATGAAACCATAGAAGTTCTGAAATCTAGCTCAATACACTCCATGCTGGATCACATTCTGATGGCAGAGAACTCACCAGACACAGTTTTACTTCCTGGGAGTGATTCTTCAGCCCACTTGATTCCATTGGCTCTTGATTCTACCCCTGGGAATTCCTTCCTCTTTCATTTTTCTCCTTAGACACATCTGAAAAAAAGTTAGAAATGTCCCTCTGGTAACATTTTCATCCTGTTTTCTGACTGTCTCAATATAGGGGTCCAAATATCTTGTTATAAGTCAAAGAGCCACAGAAAATTTTAACTCACATTGCAAATGCATTGGTTAAAAACTTTGCTTTTATTTGCTTACTTTTTAAAATTTTATTCTATCAACTCCATATGCTAATATACCTGTTTACAATTGTTTGCAAGATATGACTCAGAGTTCATAACTCTGAGCTTCTTGGACTTCTGTGGGAACACACTTCATTACTATGATTATTATCTCTATTGTAAGAATCATTTTGAGCAGGTGAAAGTATAGCCTGGGATCAAATTATTCCAATTAGTGAATTCCAATGAAGGTGCCAAGGTACCTTTGTTATGTACCTTTGTTGTGTCCTTGCTCCAAGGTCACCTTGATCTCATTCTCACTAGACTTTCTCACTCAGAGTAGTTCTTGATTTTATCTTGGTTGTCAAGGAGACAGATGCATCATTAAGTGCTGCAATTACCAACATTTGTATATTGTTTTTTTATCCTTGATTTCAAACTACATAATTTCTTCATTTTCCTTAAGCTAGTATCTTTCCCTTATTAAACCTTCTCTGATATAACCAGTACCAATCATCTCAGCCACTAACATTCATTCTCTCTTCCTCCCGCAACAAGCAAAGATACAAACTTATCTAATAGTGTGACTACTTTTAAGACATTGTAAGAGATAGTTTGACCAACTTTCTCTCATTGTGATAACATGTACTGTCTTCTTCCAGGCTTCTATAAGGGTGTCCTTGCTGTTCATTATCTTACATACAATGATATATATTTAGGATTTCATTTTAAGTGGCATCATCCTCTTCCTGATATCAAATTCTGTACTAATTATCTTTGCTACAGTAACAAGTGGTCTGCAGGTCTCAATTCTCTATGACAATAAACATTTGCATTATGTTCACAAGTATCCAGTAAGTTTGTTCTAGGCTTCAAGAGAGAATCACGTTTGTTATACATGCTTGACTTCCAGAATACAGACTAATGAGTAATGGTTATCTAGAGTATAAGGGATAAACAATTGAAGCAAATGCATTTAATAGGCCTCTGCATGCATTTGCAATAGATAATGTAAGACATATGGCTAAATTCAGCATGATCGGGGCAGGTAAGAACAATCTTCCACAGATGGAATTTAAGTAGAAATGAATATATGCTAAATAATGGGGCAATTTGCCCTATCCAGACAATAATTAATAACTTCTATTGAAAAAATTATGTCATGTGTACTTTCATAACATCAGGTACCAGTATTTGCCCCCAGCGTAAAGCTACAAATCAAGTTTATTTCTCACAAAATAATTAGGAATTCTGATCCAGGAGACACACAAAGCAGGTGCTAGTGCCCTAGAAGTAGGGCAGTGTTCTACATTGTTTCAGCCAAAAGGGACAGGAAATTCTGATACCACAAGACAAGGTGCACGCCTTCCACAAACCATTATGCATTAATTGGACAAGTTCAGGAAAGATCACTGCTCATTGAGACAGAAGATTTGTTTGATTTGTTCAAAAATTAATGTATGAACTTTTTTAAAAATTTGAAACTATGTAGGCATAATACACTTTACAGAAAATCTCATCATTTGTTTCACCTACATGACCTCTAGAGACAAGGCAGTTTCTTTTGTTCTTTGAGTACAGTCCACCTAGCCACAGACCTGCCTGAGTGACCCTCTGCTATGTCAGAGGCCAAATCCACATAATTGAAATCCTTGCTGCCTGCAGGGAAAATAAAGATTTTTCTCAAAGCGGAGGAAATACTCTATAACTACAAATTGGTCAAATTGTAGAACCTCGTTTACAAAAGATTGAGAAAACTTATGAAAGTTAGGCTTAAAAATCAACATACAAGAATTAACCATTAAGGAAATTGACAAAAGAAATATAAAATAAGAAATCAAAAATATACTTCTTACATATAGAATAGTGTAACAAGAAGGCAATGAGAGAAAAAAAAGGAGAAAGGGAAGATAGAGTGTAAACAAAAGGAGAGAAATATAATGCCAAGCAGTATTCAAAGTTCTTGGGAATTAAATTCTGGAAATTCCCATTACTAAAGTAAAATAAATAGAATCAATAAACAGCAGAATGTTAATGGACTGTATACACTTAAACATGGAATTCTAAATTGGTGTGCAGAAAGATCCAGATGAAGTATTCCTTCGGATTTTCAAGGTGAGAACAAAAAAAATAAAAATTCTGAGATTCAATAAAAACATACAAGATATAGAATATTACATTGAAAATTTAATAATCCATCAAACAGGGAAGATACTTGCAATATTTGGCAGATGCTACGGCAAAGGTACAGGCGGTGACAGTTGATGCTGGCCAGTCAGAGCAGATGCCTCACAGTGACATGTCACATGGCTTTAATGGAAACTACAGAGCAGAAAGCCAAGAACCAAAGAGAGAAATGCTCAAATGCCTCAAGAATTAAAACTTTGATTTAGTTATCAATAAATAACCAAGTAACTTCAGAATTACAAACTACAATATGCTTGTTGGAGTAAAATAATTCAACACTGTCAAAGTTCTCAGAAATGCTAATACTGATGATGGTAATTACCATCCTTATAATTCTATTCTTTATAACTGAAAGTGTAAATAAGAGTCAAAAAGTATAATAGATATTTTGAAACAGGATGAAATTGTTCAAAATTATACGGAGTGTGGGATAGTTTTTTTTTTTTGGTATTGGGGATCAAACTCAGGTCTTTGCGTTTGGGCAGCAGGTGGCGAAACCACTGAGCTAAAACCCAGGCCTTTGAGATACTTTGTTAATGATTAAAATGTTACATGGAAAAAAGGTATAGTGTTATTTGGAAATGAGTTGAGAGATAGATTAGCAAATGAAAAAATATTCTTTTAAGATACAAAGTATATTTACCATTATTATTCTCTAATTATTTTTATTATGAAAAATTATTTTTTCATAGAATGGCTTGTATATTTTCTTTATTAATATCTACTTGTGTAGATATTTAAATTTTTAAATTTAAAAAATTCTATTCTTTATAATTACTTTGTTTTAACTCTCTCTACTCAGGCAAAACCTTCAATCTTCAACTAAAAAGAAACTTTCCTTTCCTGTGACCATGCTTGTTAGTCATCTAGATTCTTCTCTACCAAGTCAAATACTCTCACTTTACTTTACTTTCCCAGGTTGTCTGTACTCCAACATCGGGGAAAATATAGAATTACTTAGGGAAATATGAAAATTGTATTATAGACCATTCTAGATTTTTTCATTCCTACACAGTAGGAACTGTGTGAAAGAAAAAAACCCTAGATAGCAAATGTCCTTCATGAAGAAGCCCTCTCCAAATTCCTAAATTCTAATGCCTAGGACTGAACTCTCTCTTTCAAGGCAGGGAGACATAGCTGGACATCCTGCCTTGCTTTTGATTCTGTCCCTAAGCTGTGTCCCACTGTTCTGTAGACTGACAGTCATATCCATTCCCAGTGTGGTCCATGTCTGGCTCACAGAATGTTGAAGGATTCTAAGTAGAACCCTAAATAAAGAAACTTAAATTGAAATTTAGAGAAACAATGAATTTACTATTCCTTTTAGATCAGAAATTAAGGCACATGTTTCCCCAAAGAGTATATCCTTCAAATAGGTAGTAGATGATCATTTAATCATGTGTAAACCAAAAAAAGTTGATTAATTTTCTCCTATTGTAAAAACTAGTAGAGAAGTTTCCTGCTTACATTTCATACTTTGGTTTTTTTGCTTAAATTCTTTTATTGGTACATTTTAGGTTCACAATATGTTTACATTTATCATTGGGTACTTGTACCTGTACATGATGTATCTTGGTTCTTATTTTTTCCCCATTCCTTGTGCTCCCTTCACCCCCTCCACCCTTCCCTATTTACAAAGACTTTGTTTCCATTTTTTCCTTTTCTTATAATTTTTCCTTTCCCTTCTTTCCTTTCCCTTTCCCCTCCCACTTTCCCTACCCTTTTGGACCTAAAAAGCTTCTGCACTGCAAGAGAAACCACCAACAGAGCTAAGAGACAATCTACAATGTGGGGAAAAATTTTTAGCAGCTGTACCTCAGAAAAAGGACTACTATCTAGAATATATAAAGAACGGAAAAAAATCAGACCCCCCCAATTTTAAAGACCCAATTCAAAAATAGGCATCTGAAATGAACAGACATTTCTCAGTCAAAGAAACAAAAGCAGCAAATAAACTTATGAAAAAATGTTCAACATCACTGGTCATTCTAGAGATGCAGTTGAAAACAACACTGAGATCCCACTTCACCCCAGAAAGAATGGCTGCTATCAAGAAATCAACCATACTTTTACAAGTTTGTTTTCACAGCAGAAGATGACTACATGATTTAGTAAAAGGAATCTCTCCTTTAAAACAAGAAAGACTTAAATTTGAGCATAGTCTTTTCAGTTTATCAGTTGTGTAACTTGAAAATTATTTTGATGTCTCAAAATTTTGACATTTTTCATATATAAAATGTGAATATCTCCATCCAACTGGCAAAATTTGGGGCAATTAGAATGCACAAACAATGTCAGGTACTTGGAAAATGACCTCTGTATTTATTATCTGTATTATTATTATTTTACTGTCCAAGGACTCTGGATTTTCCATCTATTATCCTGGTTTAGAGAAAGATTTGTGAAGAGGGGATCAGAATTGCTGTTTGGGCAGCCTGGTCAACGGGGATGTTCATGAGCTGAATGATGAGCCTATCTGTTGCCCACATGAATTCTATTCAAATTACCTCAGCACATCTCTCTGGAGAGCAGTTTATGCAATTACAAGCTCTTAAGATCCTGCCCTGTGTAATAGAAGCTGATTGGGTTTGAACCATGACATCCTGAAGCAAAAATCAGGCTGTCTGGGATCTCAAAAGCTGATTGGAGTTTTGCCTTCCTTTGACCTCTTCTTCAACTCAAGGTGACAGGAAAAGTTTCTGAAGTTAATGCTTTAGGGGCTGTAGTCAAGCTCCGGGAAGAGAAATTTCTCCTGTGACAAGTTCTCCTGTCTCCCAGGAATTAATACCCTCACTTGCCCTCTGGGAACACCTAAAATATTTACAGAAACTGTAAATATAGAGATGAGGCCACAACTGCACTTCTCAGCAGTTTCTGCTAACTCTGAATCCACTGTTAAAATCTGAGTAAGATTCTTCTTGGTATAGTTGCTTACTGTTGGTAAATACATATTAATTAATTACCCAGAAAAAAGTATTGCCTAAATCATGTTTCATAAATACTTCCTACCTTGCTCTTTCCTAAATTGATGTGGAGTAATAATTTCTGTTCTGACTTTTGGGGGAAAATACAGTTTGTGGATTTCTCTATGCCTTGGTGCCCCCTCCATGGAAGAACTCTTCTTGGACCCAACTTTCCCAAATTCCCTCTTCCTGTAAGTTACACTAGAGAAAGAAGGCTTCCAGAGTGCCATCTGCCCAGCAGGATGTCTCACGACGCCTTGATTTTCCAAAGGATTATTCTTCTAGTCATATCTATTTTGTAAATTCTTTAATCTGGTCTTAATCCTAACTCCTTCTTTTGCCAGAGGTAATTAAGCCATATATGGCAGTGGGAAGCCTCCCCAATGTCTGCAAGATGGGACCCTTGAGAAGCCCAGGTTAAAATAGTGGAGACGGAGACGATCAGACACCCCAGGGCAAAGTTGGTGAACACTAGATCATTGACTCCAGTGGATGACAGAGATGACATTTTTTGGAGAAGAAGATGAAATTTCCCAGTCAAGAAAGACTGCCCCTTCTGAATAGGCATTTAATTTCGGTAATGACACAGGAAACTGAGAAGTGTTCCTGTTTAGGTGGCACATTTCTGCTAATTGGTGAAAGGAATATTGACGTTGTATCCAGACCATTATCGTAGTCAGGAGGTGTTAATGAGACCTTGTCCATTCAAAGAATGTGCAGGACTTTGGTTCCTTTGGAAAGCCTTCTGCTGGTCACTCACCCATCCAGTCTCTTACTCTTTACACTTCTTGTATGAAACATAGGATTCACCTAGTAATTAATCATTTGTTTCCTGATAGCATTTCCTATTTCATTGGCTTGCTGTATGAGTTACTGAAGTATGTCTGTAAATGATGAAATCTTTCATTGATTTATTTTCTTCTTACGTGGTTGTGTTAATTAAATATAATTTCCCAAGACCTTACAAGCTGCAGTGTTTCTCAAATAGAACAATTCTCTATGAATGAGCAATGACAGGACATAGAGGAGATTCCTCTACTCAATTGTGAATGGATGAACTTTGGCTTAGTAGATTTATTCATTCACAAAGTGCCTATCATGTCCTAGGCAACCCAAATGCTTAAGAGAACATTCTTGTTCACTGAACTTGACTCTAGTGAAGCATCTCTATCCCAGCACAGTGTTTTGTGATAAAGGAAGTGCTCTGTAAGCACTTATATATAATATAATATAATATAATATAATATAATATAATATAATGTAATAGCCAATGGTTACATATGCCTATGGAGCATCTGACATGGGGATAGTGTGAATAAGGAACAAAACATCTAATTTTAATTAATTTAAATAAATTTAAATTTAAACAGCTGTAATGCATTGGTCCCTAAGAGCTGTCATTAGTCTTCCCCTTCACTTTCCCCCTCAGAAAACAAAAGTTGCAAAAATGCTGTGCAGTTTCCAAATAAAAATGCGGTCTCTGTTTATTTTTGGAGTTTTGCTTATAATTTGAACAGAAAATCCAAAAAGAGGACAGATCACTAACTCTAGGCCTGTAGAGCTTGCTGTAAAAGTAGAGCCCTGACTAAAATGGCTTATGTGCTGCAGCGAGAACTGCACAGACTGAGAGAGCTATGAAGATGAAAGAACTCAGATTGAGTTGTTCAGTGGTGTGGAGCGCCTGTCTAGGAAATAATTTAACCTTTGACAGTTCACTCTGGGGACTAGGGAAGAACGGCTCTTACTGTGCATAAAGAAGTGCTGTCTTCTAATGGGTCCCCATGTAGAAATGCTTAAAGGAGCTCCTGGCTTTAGACTAGATTGCAGATAAATGGAAATGATTATAAAAAGCTAAGCAAATTAGGTAGTAACCATGGCATCCCCTAGGACTCCCCATAGACACCTTTGGAAATACATTAGCATCTGAAACAGTGTGCTGATTTTTTCCCCTCCTTGTTTATATTCCTCTCTTGTCACACAGGGTGCTTTTATTAAAAAAAAAAAAAAAAAAAAAAAAAAGTGAGGCTAAAAAGGCTGGAGAGCTCTGCTGCTCTTACTGTTGACTCTGGCACATTTCAGGCGACCTGGCTACTTCTTGCAAGCAGGATGGGGGCAGTTCACGCTGAAGGTCCGCTTGGTACTGGGAGAAGGTCTTGTTAGCAGTGGTCGAAGCCTAGGAAATTCCACCCCATCCTTCGTGCCGCTCTCCGCTCTGTGCCTCTCCAGGGAGTGGATTTTGCACAGCTTGTGGCTGATGAATCAGGGCCTTACATACACTCCACACCGAGTGATTACGAAGATGCCGGCGTAGATGGCGGTGAGGATTTAGCAGTGACACTCAGAGATTCAAGATTGGGACCTCCACCGCGAAACTGCAAATAACCCAAGTTAAAAAAACAAAAGTCAAACAGCAGTGAATTAAGTAGCACAGAAACCTACAGCTGTTTCTTGCACTAGCAAGAGGTAATGTTGAAACTTTTCCGAAAGCATCAGGAGAAGCACTTCTGGAAAACTCCGTGGGGCTTCCTTTCCCGAAAGGCAGGCCGAGTGTTCTGCCTATCACACCTAAACTATTGCACCCCAAGTAGCGCTGCGCCCAGTACTCCAGGACAACCTTTCGGTTTCTCCTGGGACTGGTTTCTAATTTGCCTCCAGAGCATCAGAGCTACCTCAGAGCCTGTCTAGACAGAGATGGCCACGCACAGGTGGGTGCAGGGCGAAGGGAAGGTGCAGGAGCAGCTGCTGGGCAAACTTGCCAACTGCTTTCAGCCACGCACTTGCAGAAGTATCATTTTGGGAAGATCATTTTGAATCTTGTAATTAGCTAACAATTCTTCCCTATTACTAAATGTACTCTTAGTTTTACTATCCTTAATTTTGTGTTATTTTGGATTTTATGAGAGTGATTTCATTCTCAACGTATGTGTGCACATCTGTGTATGTGTGTGTGTTTATATGAATTACATATTTTTTCATGAACAGATATATGTTCCAGTGTTCACAGAATCACCATTTGGAACCACCCCAAATATCTATCAATAGTAAATAAAATAAATTAAGAAATATTGATATATTGCATATTATGTATCAGTGAAAAGGAATAGGCATGACTATGCATAAGATAATGAATATCACTAACAACATGACAAGAACAGATATAAAATACTACACATTTATTACTGCATGTATATACACATGGGCAATTTTTGATGTTAGAATTCAAAATAATGGATAATAACTGAAGGGGAAATAAGGAGCAGAACTCCTAGAATGCTGGGAATATTTCATTTCTTGATCCACACTTACATGAGTGTAGTCAGTTTAGAAAAATTAGTTGGACTGTATAATCAACAAGTATTCACTCTGCGGCTTTCAAACATGCAATGAAATAGATTAGTATATGTGCTGCCGAAGCAAGCACAGAATGAAATAGATTAAAGTGAAGCAAACTTGTCTCACACTTTCAGGTTTTACTAAAGAAAAAACAAAAGCAGTTTATTTATGTTCTCATTGTGTTGCTATGTTCAAATCATATAAACAAGCTCATTATATGTATATTTTATTCATTTTATTAATATTAAAGTATGATTGAACAAATCATAAACACACAGTTTAATGGATTTTACAAATTATGGATATTTACACAAGTAACCAGAACTTAGATTAAAAATAAAACAATCAAATATATGCCTTCAATAGCTATTACAATCACCATTAAAAAATCCTTTTCTTGCCTGTATATGGCTAAACTGATAGCCCAATTAGTGAATAACACAATGTTTGTTTTATCATGTTTGTTGGTTCATAAATTCTAACTTGGGTAGTTTTAATTTTATGTAAGTATGAAAGAATATTCAAATTCAATAAGAAGAAATTAATTTTGCTCTTGGTAATTTAATACATGTCAATAATTAATTTAATAGCATGGATTAAGTATCCCTTATTTGAAACACTGGGAACCAGAAATGTTACAGATTTTACATGTTTTTGAATTTCAGATAATGCATAATAAGATATCTCAAAGATGCATCAAAAATCTAAACATACAATTCATGTCTATTTTTTTTTTTTGTACCAGGGATCAAACTCAGGACCTTGCACTTGCGAGGAGGTTCAGTACCACTGAGCTAAATTTTATATACACCTTAAACATGTGGCTTGAAAACAATGTTACAAATATTTTCATGGTAAGTATATTTGACTGTGACCCCGTACAGAATTCTAGTGTGGGATTTTCCAGTTGTCTTCAGATTTTGGAGCATTTTGGACTTTAGACTTTCATTTTAGGGATACTCAGCCTATACTTCAAACCAATGAATTTGGTTTCAAAAAAAGTATTTAAAAAGGGAATAGGCTTCTATGTTAACTCTCTGGACATTGAAATGATGCTAGCCATTTGTCTGCCATGGAAAACCATGAACTTCACTTATCCTTATGAGTTAGAGCTCCATGTTTTACAACAAACTTCCCTGGCTCTTCCAGGAATTAGGATTTGACACAGAACTTCTTGTGGAGGGGTGGAGAGTTGGTAAGAATAACAGGAAATCACATAGCCTTTTTATGCTTTGAAAGAAAATCAGATCTCTTGCTTTGGTCATTGTTGTAAAACATTACATTTGGTTCTCTCTTTCAAATTCTTCATTCCCACTAATTAATTTATTTAATAATAATACTCCTAACACAGTGATATACAGAGACATATGTATCATTAGTTTTTCTCAGGGAACTTACATGAGTTAGGAGAAAAATAGAAGTGATAAATATTAAGTCAAGAAACACTTCACAAGTGGAACATTGGTGAGTTTTATGAAACGGGAAGAAAAAAGACATGTTCCAAAGACAGAATGTCCAACACTTTTACCTAAATAGCTAAAAGACTGTTAAGATCCAAAGATCAAGGCTCACCAGAAACTGAACTTTTCTTCAGGATTCTATAAATATATTTTCCATCATATGATCAGTTCAGTTGTGTTTGGGACTAGTAATTACTTTAGAATTACATTCTTGATCCAAACAGTGTACCAAAAGAAAGGCAAAATAATCCAAACAAACAAAAAATAACCTTCATTTTATGAAATAAGAAATGAGTCCAACTTCAATTTTTCTTTGTTTAATTGAGCTTGAATTGAAACTTTCTTATATTCTTGTGTGTAACTTCTTGATTCAGTTATTCTGCTTGTGGTTACCTTTAGAAGACACCAACCCTAGCTACCAGAGACCCAAAGGAATTCTCCAGGAGAAAGCAAATGATTGGTGGAAACTTCCCAACCCTAAGTACTGGCCTGGAACATTAAAAGAAATGAAAACAGGTTTACATTCTTCAAGTGGAGAAAATAGAATCATAGTCTTCAAGCTAGGACAGCCTGACCAGGACACTCAACTGCTGTGTGGCCCTAGTGCTGGGAACTGTGATATCCCTGAAGGACACTCTACATCTTCACTGCACACTGCTGTGGAGCCCTGCAGCCTTTAGGGTAGATACTCTTTGCTTGAGATTCCAAGTTCTGGAGGATAACGTTGCCATCACAGGACCAGAAAAGAAAGGGAGGTTCTTGCTCCTCAGGTACAAGTGTTAGGAGACCAGAAATTTATAAATATATTAAATAAATAAATAAGTCATTCCTGATTAGAAAAGGTGAACAAATGCTACATAGAAAAGAAAATAGCCTTGGTACAGTGAACCTTTGTTAAAAGTTCTTTCTTTTTCTATCTTTCTCTGCTACTGGTCAGTGATGAACTCTGTCACAGAAAGAGCATCTTACTGCTGTAGCTCCCAGGGCTTACCAGACTCTTAGAGTCTGAGGCGTAATAGAAGCCCAACTGAATGACTGATGAGTAGACAGAGAAATACAAACCCTTTAAATCAGAATGAACACCTGAATAATTTTGTAAATCTCTTAAATCTGAACCAAATCTACATTTGATTTGGCCTTACGAATCAATACATAAAAGATCAACATTTCAACAAAAATTATCAAATTTCAAAATTATCAATTTCATAAAAATAATACACGCAGAATACTCATATAGTATTCACTTCACTTATAATATTAATTTTATTTATTTATTCAGATTTTTGGGTTTTTGAGGCAAAGTCTTGCTATGTGCTTCAGACTGGCCTTGAACTTGCTATAGAACTCAAGCTGGCCTAGAATTTGCAGAGATCCTCCTGCCTCAGTCTCCGAGTGCTGGGAATACAGGCATGTGCATTTATAGTAGTCCTTTAGTATTCATTATAGTAGTCATTTAGTATTCATTTTCGATGCTTGAATGCTAGAATGATACTCCTGCCACTCTGGGAGGCTGAATCAGGAGCATCACAAGTTTGAGTTCATCGTGGAAAGAGGTATTTAGCAAATCCCTATCTCAAAATAAAAATAAAGAATGTGGATGTAGCTCAGTGCAAAGGCCCTGGCTTCAATCTCTAGTACCAGAGACAGAGAGAGAAAGAGACAGAGACAAAGGTGGTGCAGAGGGTAGGGGGAAGGGAGGAAGAAAAAAAGGAAGGAAGAAGCCAAGGGAGGAAAAGAGGAAGGAAGGAGGGAAGGAAGGAAAGAAGGAAGAAAGGAGAGAAGAAACAATGATACAATTTCATTCTCAACCATGAAATTGGTAAAACTTAAATAAATTATAACAGGTGAAAATTCAAGCACGCTGTACAAAGTACAACTTTTCTAGAAAACTGATATAGAACTATTCACCCAAATAGTTTATCGATGAAGCTAAATACAAGTTCTTGGGGCTCCTAGAGATTTCTTAGTATTTTCTCTGTAGATGATCATTTCATCTACATATAAAGATTTTGCTTCTACCTTGCCAATCCTATCCTAATTGTGTCATTTTATTACCAGACTCTTTTGGTGGGGCCTACACTTCAAAGTTTAATGGACAGATAAAGAGTAAGTGTATCTGCCCTTGTTCCCCACCTTAAGGAGAAAGCATTGTATCTTCTCCATTCATATAAGGCATTCTCGCTGGAAGTATGGAGTACATGTCTTTAATCTGTTGAGAAGGTTCTGTTCTACTTCTAGTCTCCTGATAGCTTTCACCATGAACAGCTGTAGAATTTAGCCCAATACTTTTTCTCCAACTAGTGACAGGATCATATGGCTTTTTCCTTTCCTCTGTTAAAATGATGATTTTGGGGGGTGGATCTTCCAATGCCGAACCAACACTGCTATCCCTATAACAAAACCACATTCTATGTACAGCCAGATCTGACTTCTAATAGTTTGTTTTGTTAAACAAATTTCTATCTATGTTCATACATTTTTCTTCTATTATCTTTATCCAGTTTTAGGATTAGCACAATGTTGAGTTCCTAAAATGAGGGGAGAAGTGTTCCTTCTTTATTCTGCTTTAATTATTTGATATACTTTATCAGTTAACATGTATATCAGTCTGTTGTTGTCATATAGGTAGGTTTTCAAGCTAGGAATATACTTTCTTTAATAGATGCTATTGAAAGTTTATATTTCCTCCGGAGTTAGTTTCATTAATTTGTCTTCCAAGGTACTTCTTAGAAGTTGTCAAATTTATTTCAAAACAGATTTTTGAAATATGCTTTCTATATCCTTTTAAATTCTGTAAAATCTGTGGTAATGTCTCCTAGATCTTGATATTGTAATTTAAGAAATGTGTAATTGATATTGTGTAATAGGAAGAAAAGATCTAAAGGAGCAGGGGAAGTGGGAGGGGTAGGGGAAAGGATAAAAGGGGAAAAAAATATGAGAAAAGGAAAAAAATGGAAACAAAGTCTTTGCAAATAGGGAAGGGTGGAGGGGGTGAAGGGAGGGCAGGGGAAGGGGTAAAGAAAAAGAACCAAGAAACAGCATGGTGGAAGGGCATGGTAGAGGATCACTGCTAATCCCATGGCAGCCAGGAAGAAGAGAGGGAGAGAGGGGGAGCCAGGACAAGAACAGACCTTTCCAGGTCACACTGTTTGTAACCCACCTCTCCTGACTAGGCCTTACCTCCTAATAGTACATTCAGCTATGAACTCATCAGTGGGTTAATCCACTGAAGAGTCCGGCACCTCATGATCCTTCCAAAAGCCCCAGCTCTGCATATGTGAAACTTTGAGGGGATATTTTAGATTTATGCCATTAAAAATAGGACATTTGCATGATAACAAATTTTCTGCAAGATAGTTATTAATTACAAAGGAAAAATGATAGCTATGAATTGGACATTCTGGTAGGCACCATCTTCACAATGTGATCATAATTGATATTACCAATAATAAAACACATAAACATTATGTGCTACCTGTTCAGTGGACTGAGAGTATCACATCATTTCTTGAGGTATTCTTGCTAGAAATGCTTAGCCTCAATCTAATCCTGGGACAATATCAAATATAGATAAATTGAAAGCATTGTACAAAAAAAAGGCCAGAATTCTTCAAATATGTTAAGTGAAAAATAGATAAATAAGGGTGAGAAATGATACACACTAGAGAGAATGGAAACTTAAGACTTAAAAATAACATGAGATCTTGCATTTGGCCCAGAATCACAAAGTAAACATTAGTCACTATACTGGTGGCATTAGAATAAAGTCTATGGATTATCTAATAGTACAGGGATGGTAATTTTTCTGGTCTCAATAATTTTGCTGTGGTTATGTCCAAGTTCAACAGGAGGGGAAACTGAGTGTATGTGAACTCTAGCCAATTTTTACAACTTTTCTGTAAGTCTAGTGTTTTGAAAATAAAATTGAAAAAATACAAAAAATTTGCAAATATTTCTGAGTATGGAAAAGTGTGAAAAAATGAGTATACTTAAAAAAATGGAGTATACTTATTCCCTGGGAGAAAGAAGACAATTCCAATACACAATTTATTGACACTATATTAGTCTGCTCATGCTGCTGTGATGGACTGCCATAGATTGAATCACTTAAACAAGACGGTTTTATTTATTCACTATTCTGGAGACTTGAAGTCCAATATCTAGGTGGTAGGAAGTTTGGTTTCTGCTGAGAGCTTTCTCCCTGGCTTACCAATGGCTGCTTTCTTCCTGTATGCTCACACTGCCTTTCCACTGCAAAGGAGTGGGGGATTGGGGTGGACCTGCTGTTTCCTCCTCTTCTCCACACACAAGAACTATCAGAGTATGGCCCTGTTCTCATAGTCTCACTGGACCTTTATTACCTCATTAGAGTCCTGACCTTCAAACACACTGATGTGGGGATTTAGGGCTTCATATGCATGCATAACAATTTGAAGGAATAAGAGTCAGCCTATAACAACCACCAACTATACTTACTGCTGTCATACATAAAGAAGATGGTGCAAATATTGATGGAGATTTTCTGGAGAAGAAGGGAATAGGGAGAAATTAGAGAAGACAGAGAAAGCAGAGACTCATTCTGCGTGCAAGAATGCATACCTTTGGCATAAAGAGTTATGTATTTTCTTGCTTGGACAGTGCTTACAATTTGATTCCTGTATAAATCGCACAGTAACGCAAGAGACTACATTATGTGTATATGTCTGCCTGTATGTGTGTGTAAAGCATAAAAATAGTTTGCTTTCCCATAAGACTGCACAGAATTTCACACTGCCTCTGGAAAAAAACAAAAACTATTTAGCAGCCGAAGTAGCATTAACTCATACTAGCTGAATCTGTTATACTCAACCTGATGTAAAACATCCATGAAACAGACAAAAATGACACTTAAATGCATGGAATTGACAGACCTGGTTTCCCCCTCCTCTCTAAATAATAACATACAGCCACATTCTCTAGTCAATTTTACTTCCTAAGTACCTTGCTTGACATTTTTCTGTAAGGAATGGAACCCCTACCAGCATCATTAACTTTGTAGGTTTTTCTCCTGGGAATAGGCAAAGCAGCTGCCAATTCTAACTAGCCAGGCTAGAGTAGAAAAGTAAAGAAATAAAAGGTGAGATACAGTAAAGTAAATCCCTGCAGTAAATTTGAGATGTTTTATTAGCAGAAGGGAAAAGGTGAAACAAATATTATGGCTCTTGGATATATCAGCGAAAGTAAACCTGACACTCATCTAAGCATGATTGTGATCCAAACCAAGCAACTTAGAGAGCACAATGAATCAAAAAGGTGAAAAGGAGAAAAACTGTGTCAACTTCCAAGCCACATGGATTAATAGAATATGAAATACGTATCTAGACACATAGAGCTGTATGGGTGTTAGAACAGCTCATATTCATTTTGGAAAATCTTATTTGGCTGGAAATTTTCCAGGGCTTTTGCTCATTAGAGCTGTCCTTAAAGCTTGCTTCAGGCTGTGGTATGACTGTCTATATCTCATCAGAAGTTGGGCCAGAAGGAGCTTCACATGAATCCAGTCACTAGGAGTTATTCTTGCTGGCCTTGTCTCGTGTGGCCATGCAAAACCTAAAGTCGGTCATGTAGAAGCCCTGCCATACACAGGACTGTAAGAGTCCACTACACTTTTGACTCTCAACAGCTGGTGTTTGGTACTCTGCTGTCAATAGCAACAAAGCAATGGCAGAGCTTAAAACAGAAACAGGAAAATTGTAGCACTTTGTGAAATTATCTGCCTATGAGTTGTAGGCACAAATGTCTAAGAGGTAAGAAGTTCAGACACAATGAACAAATGCTTAAAGCTTGATGGAAGACCTTTCAGTTAATTTATACATAAGCATAAAGGGAGAGAAGAAGTGTGTCAGATTTCTGCAGGGCATCTTTTGTCAGGATAAGGACTCGTCTCAAGGCACGTCTTGGGGCAGTCTGGCAGACAGTACTCCGAAAACTTGAACAGAGCACATAAACAATGTTTTAGACCTCAAAATGTCATTGTATTGTTCACAGAGGTCTGATAAATCTTAGATTATTCTTCTCCAGGAGTCATCCAATAGTAAAGAGAGAAAAAAAGTAAGACAGAACATGGTTAGGTATGCATAGCAATGAAGGACCAGAGGAACTTCAAACATAGAGCCAGTATGAAAGCAGGGAGATATCTATACACCGTGTTTTCTCTAGGATGATCATCAGCCTAAGAGGATACACCAACAAAGTAGAAGAAGTAAGGTCCACAGCCTCCAATCAAAATTTAAGAACTCAATCTCTAGTTGATCTTTGACACAATGATTTTAAATTTTGATATTTTTTGCTTACTCCATGCACACCTTGATCTCATCTTTCTGTCCTCCCATCTGTTTGGGCTTTCCTGTGTGGTCATCTATATGAACCTTTCCATCTTCCTTTCTGCTCTGCTACCTGTGTCCCCCCGTCTGAAGTAGAACTCACTCTTAGTAGCAGATCCATTGGCTCAGATCATTCCCCTCACCTTACCTGCCTTCGCAGGAATCCTGCATGAGGGAATCTTGATGTCTGAGCTCTGTCATTCTTACCCTAGTTTCCTAAATTCTAAGTGCAAAACTTGGAACAGTGAAAATTGGAAAAGTATCTTCAAAATCAGTTATTATTGATTCTATATTCTAAATATGTATGGGTCCTATGATAATCCATCTAACATTCAGAATTTTGATTTTTTTCATCTGGAACACTGATTATTAACACATCCCACAACACAGAGCTATTCATACTGCAGATGTAAAAGGTGTCATAAATTGTAAAGACTATGCAAACCTTATTTACTGGAGAAACTTGATTAGATTTTCAAGGCCACAGCATTTTCCTTCCTTTTACCACATTTGGCTTTTTGGACTTTATGCAGTCTGTACATAATTTGGATGGGTTTAATAATTTGTATGTAATTTGGATCAGGCAACAACTGGAAACAAACTGGAAATAGCAGAGCCCTGCCCTTAAAGGAGGAAAGGGATTGTTAAATGATGGTAGCAAATGTCACAGAACCTTTTAACACAAAGATGAAAATTTCCCCAGTATCATCGTAATTTTATACACCTCCCCATAATGTATTTAAAGGTGTAATAATAGCACTTCTTTGTACAGTGAACTCTTGTTAAATTGATACAACTTGATTCAAAACAGCATGAATTTGAAGCAGCTATTTCTCCCTACTAGACTTCAATGTTTTATTGCTCTTAAATAAAATATCAAATAATATATATTTAAAGGTCTTTTTTTATAGTGCTTTTAATATAGAATTAACAAGATGTTACTTAATTATTTAGTTTTCTGGTAAAGTGCCATAAAACTTTCACAAAAATGAGAGTGTGCCCATAATTCTAATTTGATGTGCAGTATAACTCCAATTTTTTCACTTGAGTAGCTTCTTCAGGGAATAGAGTCAGCCTACTGCATCATGCACTGGACTGCACTGGGGTTCTCTGAGACCTGGCCTTAGCCATGGCCAGTAAATGGGCTAGAGTGATGGTAGAGATGAAAGGGCAGCACTGCCACCAGATTAGAGCATCCCAACAATATGTGTCAAGAAGAAATGGTTTGGGCAAACCGCCCTGGAAGGGAAATGCAAGGGGTGTCCTGGAAACGAAAATGAAGTGCATCAGACAGTGAGCTTGTGCAGAGAAATTTGACGACAGTGGCTTTGGAATTAGATCTGTGTAGGTTTCTATAGTCTGCCAGCCAAGTTGTGTGGCTTTTGGGATGGTACTTCTGAGCCTTTGCTCTTTTGTTTGTAAAAGAGAATGCAAAGATAAAATTTATGCCTGACAACTGAAGTGAGACTACCAGAAAAAAACAAATGCACAGATAGTTGTGAGGCAATGGAGATGTTAATTTATTTAGTCATTGTACAATGTATACATATATCAAAATTTCATCTTGTATATTGTTTATAAAAATTTTATGCAAATTTAAGAAAACCCTCAAAGAAAGATAATACTTTATCTCATAGTACTGGTGTGAAGATCGAAATTATGTGAGAGTGCTCTGCAAACACTAAGGCATTCTATTAATACTATTGATTATCTTACACATGCTATATGAAATGGAAAGAAAAGGTTTATTTTTTCAAATTATAAAAGTAATAACAGTTAATTGTAGAACTTATAAAATAGATGTGTTAAAGTAAATTTGCCTAAGAATTCTCAATATCTAAATTAAAGACTGCAACTTTAATTAGTACAGAAAGAAACTGAAATCCTAACCTATTATTTTGTAACCAATAGGTGGATATCATCCAATCATAACAGCTGAGCTTCAGCCAATCACAAGATGAAAATTGATCACACTATATTCAAATAAGGCAAATGTTGAGCTGTACCCATGAGGTTGTTTCTGTTCGTCACTCCCATTCCCTGACCATAAAAGCTGCCTGCCCACTTTATGAAGTGGAGATTCTGAGCCTCTTCTGGTTCTGAGGATTGCTCAATTCTTGATTACATCTTTGCTCAAATATTGAAATTGAATTTTGTTTGTTCTGTGTGTTTGCTTCTTTGAGAGCAAAGTATTTAATCATGGTTTTATACATGCTAGGCAACTACTCTACTACTGAGCTTTATCCTCAGCCTACAAATTTAAATTTAAATTGTTCAATTTAATTTGATTTGTTGAAAGTTTCTTTTTCGTTTGTTTGTTTGTTTGAGACAAGGTCTCACTTTGCAGTTCCAGCTGGTCCCAAACTCATTATGTAGTCCAGGCTAGCCTCGAACTTGAAACAATTCTTCCTCAATCTCTCTAAGGCTGAGATTACAGGCATGTGCAACCATGTCAGGCCAAAAGTTTTTCTTTAAACATATGTATATTGAGAGAAAATTAAAAGTTACATTTAAATTCACTACCTAAATTTTTTTTTCTGTTTTTCTTCCCCATTAACTTTATTGGTACATTTTAGGTACAAAATTCAGTTACATACATCATTGGGATCTTGTACCATTACATTAGTATCTTGGTTCTTATTGTTTTCCCCTTCTCCTGCCCTCCCTTCACCCCCTCCACCCTTCCCTATTTGCAAAGACTTTGTCGCCATTTTTTTCCTTTTCTCACATTTTTTCTTTTCCCTTTTTTCCTTCCCCCTACCCCTCCCACTTCTCCTGCTCCTTTAGACCTTTACTTCCTATTATACAATATCAATTATACATTTTTTAAATTGCAATATCAAGATCTAGGAGACATTACCACAGATTTTACAGAATTTAAAAGGATATAGAAAGCATATTACAAGAATCTGTTTTGAAATAAATTTGACAACTTCTAAGAAGTACCTTGGAAGACAAATTAATGAAACTAACTCCGGAGGAGATATAAACTTTCAATAGCATCTATTAAAGAAAGTATATTCCTAGCTTGAAAACCTACCTATATGACAACAACAGGCTCGTATACATTTTAACTGATAAATTATATCAAACATTTAAAGCAGAAAAAAGAAGGAACACTTTTCCCCTCATTTTAGGAAATCAACATTGTGCTAATCCTAAAACTGGATAAAGATAACAGAAGAAAAAAGTATGAACATAGATAGAAATTTATTTAACAAAACAAACTACTGGAAGTCAGATCTGGCAGGATGTAGAAAATGGTTTTGTTATAGGGATAGCAGTGTTGGTTCAACATTCAAAGATCCATCCCCAAAAGTCATCATTTTAACAGAGGAAAGGAAAAAGCCATATGATCATGTCACTAGTTACAGAAAAAGTATTGGGCTAAATTCTACAGCTGTTCATGGTAAAAGCTATCAGGAGACTAGAAGTAGAACAGAACCTTCTCAACAGATTAAAGACATGTACTCCATACTTTCAGCGAGAATGCCTTATATGAATGGAGAAGATACAATGCTTTCTCCCTAAGGTGGAGAAGAAGGACAGATATGCCTACTCTTCATCTGTCTATTAAACTTTGAAACATAGGCCTAAACCAAAATAGTCTGGTGAAACAATTAGAATAGGACTGACAAGGTAGAAGCAAAATCTTTATATGTAGATGAAATGATCATCTACAGAGAAAATACTAAGAAATCTCTAAGAGCCCCAAGAACTTGTATTTGAATTTATCAGGATTAAAAAACACAAGGTATATATAAAAATTCAGGTCTATGCATACTTTCTATAAATGCAGAATTGGATATTGAAATTTAAAAGTTATGTCGGAGTACAAAAAGACCTAGAAAAGTAAGAAGAAAAAAAAGTGTTGGAAGATGTTTAGTACCTAATTTTAAGACTTCCTCTAAAGCTACAGTAATTAAGGCAGTGTTGGTGTAAGGAAAGACATATAGATCATTGGAATAAAACAGAGAATCTAGAAATAGAACCACACATATATGGTCCACTGAGTTTTGAAAGATTATTTAACATTAACATTTTATAGAATATAAACTCAATTCAAGAGCCAAGGAAAAAATAGTGTTTTCAGCAAATGGCACTAGAACACCTGGTATCTGTTTATAAAAAATTAACCTCAACCCTTTATTTCCATGCATAAAAATAACTTGAAAGGATCTATGAACCTAAATATGACAGATTAAAACTATAAAACTTTAAGAAGAAATTATAAGGGAAAATATTTATGAATTCAGGGTAGGCAAGAGCTTCCTAGGATACAAAAAACATGATGTATAAAAGAAAAAAAATGATAAATGAGATTCCATCAGTATTTAGAACTTTAAATGACATCGTTAAAATGAAAAGTAGTCCTTAAACAGACCATATTTATAATGCATATAACCTATGACCAAAATATATAAAGAACTCTTACAGCTCATTAACAGACAACCCAATTAAAAAGTAGACATATGAAGATGATAAATAGCCAGTACAGCACAAGAAAAGGTGTGCAACACTAGAATCAGAAAAATACTAATCAGTACAATAACAAGATTGAATTATACACTCACTAGGGAAATGAAGATAAAGGTTTTAAAATCCTTGTCAAGACTTTTTCTTTTTGTTGGAATCTCCCCCTTTGCATTTGATTTGTCATGCCCAATGGATTCATTTTGCTGGGCTTCCTGGGGTTGCAATCCTCATTGTCTTTTCCTAGGATATTGTCTAAAATATTTGGGAGTGTTAGTTTGGTTTTCATGAAGTTCCTAAGGTTCTCTTTATCATGAAAGTATCTTATTTCTCCATCAATTTTGAGAAATTTGCAGTGTACATCAATCTGGGTTGGAGGCTGTTTTCCTTTAGGGCTTGAAATACATCACTCCAAGCTCTTCTTGCCTTGAGGGTTTTCATTGAGAAGTCTGCTGTGATTCTGATGGGCTTTCCTTTGTATGTGATTTGTTTCTTTTCTCTCACTGCTTGTAGAATTTTGTTCTTCTGTTGGATTTCTGGAATCCTAACTATTATACACTTATGTGTAGATTTTTTTTTTTTTTGATCAAGGCTAGTCGGAGTCCTATATGCCTCACTTATCTGTATGTCAAGTTCTTTTCTCCTCCTTGGGAAGTTTTCTGGCATCACTTTGGTGAACAGTTTTTTTTATGTCATCTGCACTCTCTCCTCTTTCTTCATTAACTCTAATCAGACTTATGTTATTCTTCTTTGCATCCTCTAGCAGCTGCTGGATTGCTCTCTTGTGGTCCCTTAAATTTTAAAGCAATTTTTCTTTTCCTGGTCACTAATTGCAATCTTAACTTCTATATCTGAAATTCTGTCCTCACATTTGTTCATTCTGCTGCATAGACTTTCAATGGAATTTTTAATCTCCTGGAAATCTGTTTGCATCTGTTTTATGGATTCCATTTTTTTCCTATGGTGGGATTCTATCATGTTCCTCAGATCCTCTATTTTTTATCTGTGTCCTCTCTAGATTTATTAATCATGTCTTGCACCATGAGCACAATCTTTGCTGTTATCTGAGAAATCATTTCTGATTTCTTTTTTTCCAGATCCTCTTTTGTTACCAGTCCAGAGAGTCCAGGTGGTTGAATATCAGATTGTTCCATCTCATTTCCCTTTGGGACTGGTGTAGGTGATCTAAAAGTCTGTTTTTGAGGCTTGTTTACATGTTTTCTCTTTTCCACGGGGAGTGAGGGGGTTCTGCTGGTGCCCATGCAGCTCACCTCCTCTGCCTTAGGAGTGGTGGAATGGCAGCAGGGGAGCCTCCTCCTGAGCACTCACTATTTAACATTTTTAAAAATTATGAGGTGGGGAAATTTTTCCTCTGTGTATTTTTTTTTTTTTTGGTACCAGAGATTGAACTAGGGTCCTTGTGCTTGTGAGGCAGGCAGTGGAACCACTGAGCTAAATCCCTGGCCCTTTTATGTTATCTGTTTTTATTTATAGCATTTTCATATATTCTTGAATATCTACTTTCTAAATCAAGGCAAAAGATGTGTTAATTTAATCCCAGAATTATGGACAACATTTGTAAGAAAAAATATTTTTAAAGTCATTTGTTGGCAAGTATGTACTACTTGCTTCTCAGATTTTTATAACCTTGCCAAGGATTATGAGCAAAGTGTTGAAAAACATATATACAAAGCAAAAGTCAGTATGATAATTTTCAAAAATTATAGATGGAAATGAAACAAATCTCCTTACTGCACCATAAAGATTATATAAAAGTATTAAATATTTGAAATATATTATTGGACATTGAGCTCTGGAATATCTACCTATTATAAAAAATATAATAAAATTTAAAGAAAATTTTATCACAAAGAAAGAAAAGGAGAAGAAAAAAAAATCTTAGAAAAATATTCCATTTTATAACTTATTACGTAGTCAAAGAATGCTGACCCTAAACTTTTACTAGCACATTACAAGTCAGCATCACTGTGAATCATGTCAGGGACATCTGGTAGAGCCAGGAACACTAGATTCTTTCTTGAAATACATATCTTCCAAGAGACCTGAAAGAAAATCTGAATTTCACGTGAAGCCATTGTTATTTTGGACTCTGCCCCAAATGGAGTGTTTTCTTATAAATGGGTACTTGATCTAAGCTAGAATGACCTTTTGCTTCAAAGTTTCAAAAATCCTACACTTCATACTTTTCCATCACTGGCACTAAGATGCATTATATGACCCGGGTGTACCATAATTCTTGTCCCAGCAAGCTGGTCTTACATGCATGAATTACACTCTGGTATCCATGGCTGCATAACAAGCACCCCAGAAACTTAGTGGTTTAAAAGAACAATGGGAATTTATTTATTTTGAAAATCTGGAATTTGTGCAGCATGTGTGTTCTTTCTGTAGCCCATCACTGGGTCCTTACTTTGAGAGATTCCACAGCCAGAGGCTAGAAGAGCTGAACACTGGCCACTCCACCCCCAAATTCTTACTCTGTCATTGTTTTCATGTAGCTCTGTGCCCTTCTAGTATTTTCTTCATCTTGGTACCAAGAACTAGACTTTTATTTTTGGTACCAGGGATTGAACTCAGGACCTTGCATTTGTGACGCAGGTGCCAGAACCACTGAGCTAAATCCCTGGCCCAAGGACTAGAATTCTTATTGGCAGCTCAGGAGCCCAAAAGGAAATACTCCAAGAGACTAAGGCAGAACCCCAAATTGAGAAGGCCTGGAAATGCATTTTATTCATCTTGTAAGTCAGGAGGGAGATGGAAGAGGACTCTCCCCCTCTGAGTTGGAGGAGTAGAGTATCTTGTGAGGCTGTCTTTATTCTACCACAAATTCTCATTAAAAAGGCTTTACTGCGAAAAAAACTGAAGAGAATTGTGAGACTGATTGTGAGAATTCATCCTAAGTTTTTGACTACTTTTATTTAACAAAAAGAAAAATATGATTTGCAGTAATATTTTCTCCAGGTTGCTTTTTGAATACATTAATCTAATGGAGTTAATTTTTCTTAGCTCCAAAAATACTGGAATCTGGGAGACATTGATTTAAAAATTCAAGGAATTTCTCCTGTATCACACAGCATTTTTCTTACTTACAAATATGCAAGTTGAAATAATTTATAAAAATAGTACCAGAATTACTAGCTGTTTCAGCTTTTAGAGCCCCAAGTCTTCATTTTATTTTGCCTTTGCAGCAGACCATAACTAATAATGTCAATAGGTTGAAATTCAGAGAAGAATTTTTGTTCTTTATTTAATACTGTCAGGTGAAATCTGCACAGAGAATTATTTGACATCTATTCAAATTACCACTGAACATCAATAATTTTGTGGCAGCTGCTAAGCAAAACAACTGAATGAAAGGGTGACAAATTTAATGAAAGCCGGAAATTGAGAAGTATATTGCTCACAAGTTACAGAACAAGCAGTGGAGAAAGGAAACGGTAGAGGAAGAGTGAATTAGTCTCAGTAAGTGGTTCCTCAGTTCAAAGAAGCAGTGTTTGAAGTAAAAGCAAGACAGAAGTGTTTTACCATTTTACATGGTGGTACTGTAACCGCTCTGTCATCTCCCACCTCCGTCCTCTTCTCTCCTGCCATGCTTGGAGGAATAAGAGTAGAGAAGGTATTGGTTTATTGTAGTTGAGGTTAGATTACAGATCAGGAAAATAAACTCATTTACTATGTTAGAACTCCTTAATGGTCCTCTTTATTTTTCTCTTTCTGAAAACTACCTGCAACCCAATTAGCTGAATGATTCTAGCTTCTTCTAAAGCAGCACACTCTTAATCTGTCTTTTTCTGATATCTGATATTATTCAGAGTTCAGGTACACTTCAGTTTCTCAGAAAACAATTACTTACAGCCATAAGGTAGTATGAAAATAGCATGTCTGTGTGCTACTAACTTGCAGAGGAGATACAACTTGTGTGGTTTTCACTAAATCCCATGCACTGTTCTAAGTTCTTTACTATAATAATAGTTTTTATTTTTGCAACAACTCTATGAAGTAAGGATCATTAATTATATACCTAATATAGATGGAAAGATGGAACACTGGATGATTAACTTAATTGCAAATGACATTAGTCAAATAGAAAGAAGTAGAACTGGGATACAAACCCACACAGGCTGAGTCCAAAGCCCAAGTTCTTCCCCTACTTCTTAAGAGAGCCATAGAGAGAACTGCCCTAAAGAGTATTTAATACCCAGAGAAGAAATTATCTTTACCCAAGTTCAAGCTTAATGATAAAATTGTGACTTTCTACAGCTAATTTTTTTAATCTCAAGCCATCTTTACCCATTGTGTAGTCCCCTGTAGTGGTGTGGAGTGACCTGGGAGGGGAAACCTGCTTTCTAGATGGCATTTGTTGTCTTTGAGCAGATGTGGCTGCAGGGAATGAACTTCCTTGTGGAGGGTAATGAACTGGTAATGAATGAAGGGTTCCAAGCATGGCAACTGAAAATAGGGGATACATGGAGATGGAAGGGAACAAGAAGTTGTCATTGAAAAGTCAACTGTTGATGACCCAAGGCATAGGTCCAGTGTAGAAACTGGTACACAGGAACAGAATGTTTATAGAGACAAATATATCTTATTTCTTAGAATAGAATTTCCTGAATCTTTTTTCATTAAGGACAGAATAGAAGCATATAACAAAGGGTGTGATGGGAAAGAGATGATGCCAGAAACTATAAAGCCAGTTTATTTGAGATAAGACTGAAGGAAAACAGAACAAAGTAAAAAGATACAGTGTTGGTAATTTTTAATATCTACACATTGCAAAAATAGAGAAAATAGAAAATCATAGAGAAACAGAAAATCATAATAGGCAGCCTAAATCTCTTAATATATAAATTACCATTGTTTAAAATGAAATGTGTTTTTCAGTACATTTTGGTTATGTATCTGTACTCATGTGGTAGAATTAAGATAATATTTTGAATTGTATTAAGTGTATGATTTATTTTATTATTATAATTTTTTTTTGGTACCAGAGATCGAACTCAGGACCTTGTGCTTGTGAGGCAGGCACAGTGCCACTGAGCTAAATCTCTGGCCCATGTGTATATTTGTTTGTAAACATTGTTCCATTAATCATTATATTAAGAAAAATATCATTTGATAATAAACTTTAATAGTAGCAAAATATTTGACCCTATGGCTCTAGTTAATTCAATTTATCATCTCAAATTTTACCATTTAAATTATTATCCTTGTTAATATAATCAGAAATACAAATGTATATCATATGTATGTCTT
Source organism: Heterocephalus glaber (assembly GCF_053883595.1). Classification (NCBI taxonomy): domain Eukaryota; kingdom Metazoa; phylum Chordata; class Mammalia; order Rodentia; family Bathyergidae; genus Heterocephalus; species Heterocephalus glaber. The sequence goes on from NW_028258308.1 coordinate 36,817,600, forward strand.
TATGTGCATCCTTTTTTATATTTATATGTATCGATTCTCCCCCTTTGCATTTAATTTGTCACTCCCAATGGATTCATTCTGCTGAGTTTCCTGGGGTTGTGATCTTCATTGTCTTTTCCTAGGGTATTGTACAAAATTTTGTGGAATGTGGTTTGATATTCATGAAGTTTCTGAGGTGCAATTTATCATGAAAGTATCTTATTTCTCCATCAATTTTGAAAGATAGTTTTGCAGGGTACATCAATCTGGGTTGGAGGCTGTTCTCCATTAGGGCTTGAAATACAACATCCAAGCTCTTCTTGCCTTGAGGGTTTTCATTGAGAAGTCTGCTGTGATTCTGATGGGCTTTCCTTTGTATGTGATTTGTTTCTTTTCTCTCACTGCTTGTAGAATTTTGTTCTTCTGTTGGATTTCTGGAATCCTAACTATTATATGCTTATATGTAGATTTTTTTTGACCAAGGCTAGCTGGAGTTCTATATGCCTCACTTATCTGTATGTCAAGTTCTTTTCTCCTCCTTGGGAAGTTTTCTGCCATCACTTCTGTGAACAGTTTTTTTATGTCATCTGCACTCTCTCCTGTTTCTTCATTGACTCCAGTCTTACGTTATTCTTCTTTGCATCCTCTAGCAGCTGCTGGATTGCTCTCTTGTGGTCTCTTACAATTTTAAAGCAATTTTTCTTTTCCTGGTCACTAATTGCAATCTTTTCTTCCATATCTGAAATTCTGTCCTCACATTGGTTCATTCTGCTGCACAGACTTTCAATGGAATTTTTAATCTCCTAGAAATCTGTTTGTATCTGTTTTATGGATTCCATTTGTTTCCTATGTTGGGATTCCATCATGTTCCTCAGCTTCTCTATTTTTTTATCTGTGTCCTCTCTAGATTTATTAATCATGTCTTGCACCATGAGCACAATCTTTGCTGTTATCTGAGTAATTACTTCTGATTTTATTTTTCCCAGATCCTCTTTTGTTGCCAGTTCAGAGAGTCCAGGTGGTTGAGTATCAGATTGTTCCATCTCGTTTCCCTTTGGGGTTGCTGTAGGTGATCCAGTAGTCTGTTTATGAGGCTTGTTTACATGTCTTCTCATTTCTGGGGCTGGGGGGGGGGTGCTTCTGGCGCCCGTATGGCTCACCTTCTCTGCCCTAGGAGCTTGGGATGGCGGTGGGGGAGCTTCCTTCTGGGTGCTGGGACCGGCTCAGCTTCTCTGCCCTAGGAGCTTGGGATCCACCATGTTGTTTCTGATGATGCCTGAACCTAATGGAAATTGTAAGCCAATTAAATCTCTCCTTTTTAGAGTTGTGAGTGTTGGATATTTTTGTCCCAGTGATGAAAAAGCGACTAAAGCATTGTTCTTCCCATCAAATTTGTCCACTAATTTGACCATCTACCAGTGAAACTTCTCTGTGTTTGCCTAGTGATAATTGTCAATTTACATTATCCTTTCTACATTAGAATTCCATGAGAAGGGCATTCCTTTCTCCTAAATGCTTATTTATTAAATTAATTATATAAATATGGTCTCATGGATATTTATTTTATTCTTTGGGTGGCAATCTATCTATTTCATTTTTTGCTAAAATTTTCACAGCTTTCCCCATTAAGAGCTTCTTCAGTTGGCTCCATCTTTTTGGCATGTCTTCATTATGTTTTAAATGTTTCATAGTATTCTAGAATCTGTTTGCATTTCTCCCACTCAAACCTTTAATAGGTCACTTCTCTGAGGACCCCTACTTCTTTCTCTCACACAAGGGTATTTATAGATCAAGATGTGGGAGCAACATATATTTATAAGTCTAGGTCTGTGGTGGCAAACCTATGACCCACACGTAATTGTATTTTTCTTTTAAGACAAAAGATATTAATGTATGAGTTTTTTTTCTAATCAAAAAGCTCAGTATTCAGGTTTGATTGCAGTGATGGCAATTTAAAATAAATAAGTGAGTTTGGGGTTGCAGTTTGGCACTTGGTCTCTAAAAGTTTTGCCATCACTGGTCTCTTTGACAGAGACAGGAAAATGTATGTCCAGTCATATTAGATATAGCCTGGTCCATTTTCTTACCTCTAGCTTCTTTGTAATATACCTAGAAAACTGGGATTTTGGTCCACTGCTATAAACATTCTATAAACTATGTAGCTTATTAATAACATAAACTTATTTCCCAACTTTCTAGAAAGGGGAAAGTTCAAGAGCAGTGTACTATCTTATTTGGTGTCTGGTAAAGGCATACTTTCTGGTTCTCAGATAGCAACTTCTCACTATGTTCTCATATGGTAGAAGAGGCAAGATGGCTCCCTGCTATCTCTTTTGTAAGGGCACTAGTTTCATTATGGCTATACCCTTATGTCTTAATTCCAAAAATTATGCTAGGTCTTAGCACCATTCCTTGGGAGATTAGGATTTCAAAATATGAATTTAGGGGAAACACAAGTGTTCATGCCATAGAACCTGACTCTAATTATCTACTATATATTTACTTATTTTCTTGATTTGGTTCTCTATCTATCTATCTATCTATCTCAAATTTTATATTATGTATCTGTATATAGTAGTTTTAGAATTACTAGCCTACTGGAGACCCCTGCAGCCAATTCTGATTTCTTGATTGGTGCTACAATGCATGGTGAGAAGAGAGACATAGAGACAGAGTGAAAGAAACAGTTTAGGGGAAACAGGGATAACCAGTGCTTGAGCAATCAGAGGCTTGAACAAGCAAAGGCTCTGAACACACAGAGCCATTAATATTTATTGGTGACATCATAAATTGAGGTAAATGGGCTAAGTGAAGGGACTACATGGAGTTGCTATAGATATATTGCTGATGCAGGCAAGGCTTGTAAAGGAAGAGACAAAGGATTTTTGAATTAGGAGAATTAGAAACAGAACAGATAAAACATAGGTTGTGGTTAGTAATTAACTTTCTCTTTTTAGTAAGGAAGGTTTTAACCGTGGAAATGAAATTTGAGTGCCAGTCACTCTAACATCAGACTCACTTCTGTAAACAAACCAGTTGTATAGTTAACTTTTTACAGCCTGGATTGCTCACAGTCTGCTTCGGGCATAATCAATAAGTGGTCTCCCACATTAGCTAAACTCCTGAGAAAACCAAATTTGCTAAGTGGAATGCCACATCAGTGTCCTGCTCTTTTAATTGTTATTCTTATAGTATATACTCAAAATAGTTATGTTTTCCAGTCACTTGTGTCACTTCTTTCTTTCCCACCCTCTTCAGGATGGCTAGTTTGTTCAAGTTTTGTTTTTTTAAATTATAACATAGGCAAGGGCATTTGTTACAATTTGAATCCATTTTAGTTTCTCCCAAGATACTGCCTTATTTTAATGAATTATTAATTTATGAGCCATGTGAAACCTTATTAGAGCTAAACACGAAGGCATTTTTCATTTTATTATGTTTTTGCAGTCCTGTGGATCAAATATGGGGCCTTGCAATTGATAGGTGGGTACTCTAAAATGCTAACTACACTCTCAGCTACAAAAGAATATTTAAAGTGTTACTCTCCTCATCCCTTCTACCAGTTTACCATTCCTTGATATTTTCCCACTCAATCCTATTAGGCAACCAGTTCCTTACTTTTTGGTTTGTCTTCCCCACCATTTCTTTGTACAAATGAACAGATACCTGTACATTTTTGTTAGATCACTTTCTTATTTATAAAAAAAGAACTATATGCTACATAATGTTTTGTAATTAATTTGTAGATACATATTTTCATGAGAAAATAAGTTTTCTTTTTTTTTGTATATCCTTTTATTGGTACATTTTAGGTGTATGATATAATGACATTCATCATTGGAGATATGCACCTTTACATACTCTCATGGTTCTTAATTTTTTCCCCCTTCCCCTCCCCTCCCTTCAACCACTCCATCCCTCCCTATCGACAAAGACTTTGTTTCCATTTTTTCATCTTCTCATATTAATTCCATTCCTTTCTTTCCTTTCCCCTACCCCTCCCACTTCCCCCACCTCTTTTCCCCTTTTCTTCCTATTTCACATTATCTATTATATCTTTTAGTCCTTAGTTATACTTTCAGTTTATCACACTAGAGAAATTATTCAGTATTTACAAATGTGTGTCCTGTTTATTGCACTTAACAGTATCACCTCAATGTGCATCCATTTAGCAATAAATGTCTCTAATTTCTCATTTTTGTTGGCTGAGTAGTACTCCATTTTATAAACAAAACACATTTTCTTTATCCAGTCTCCAGCTGATGGGCATTTGGGCTGTTTCCAAGTTTTAGCTATTAAAAACTGTGCTGCTATGAACATGGGTGCACATATATCACTGTGGTATGATTCTTTTAATTCTTTGGGGAAGATCCCCAGCAGGGGAATATCTGTGTCAAATGGGACTTCCAGTCCTAATTTTTGAGGTATCTCCATACTGATTTCCACAGTAGTTGCACTAATCTACACTTCCACCAGCAGTGGAGCAGTGTTCCTCTTTCCCCACAGCCCCCCCAGCATTTGTTGTTGGTTGATTTCATGATAGCAGCCATTCTTTCTGGAGTGAGGTGAAATCTCAGTGTTGTTTTAATTTGCACCTCTCAAATGACCAGTGATGTTGAACATTTTTTCATATGTTTATTTGCCATGTCTACTTCTTTGTGTGAGAAATGTCTGTTCATCTCAGATGCCCATTTTTGGGTTGGGTCTTTAAATTTAGGAGGTCTGATTTTTTTTAAGTTCTTTATAGATTAGAGATAGTAGACCTTTGTCTGAGGGACCACTGGTGAAAATTTTTTCCCACATTATGGGTTGTCTCTTCACACTGCTGGTGATTTCTCTTGCTGTGCAGAAGCTTTTCAGTAAAAAGAGATCTCACTTGTTGATTGTTTGTGCTAGTTCATGGGCAACTGAGGTTTTGTTCATAAAGTCTTTTGCTACCCCAATGTCTTGAAGAGTTCTACCTAACCTCTGTTCCAGCTGGTTCAGTGTTTCTGTTTTTATATTTAGATCTTTAATACATTTCGATTTTAGATTAGTGCATGGTGAGAGATATAGGTCTAGTTTTAGTCTTTGGCAAGTTGAAACCGAATTTCTCCAGCACCATTTATTAAAGAGAATATCTTTCCTCCAGTGAGGGTGCTTGGCTGCTTTGTCAAATATGAGGTGGCTGAGTGTGTCTGGAGTTTTTTCTGTATATTCTAATCTGTTCCACTGGTCTTCACGTCTGTTTCTTTGCCAGTACCATGCTGCTTTTTTCACTGTAGCTTTGTAGTATAGTTTAAAGATGGAGGATGTAATACCCCCCGCCATGTCTCTGTTACCTAGAATTGCTTTTGCTATTCTGGGTCTCTTCTTGTTCCAAATGAATTTTTGGATTGTTTTCTCAAGGTCTATGAAGTATGCTGCTGGGATTTCAATTGGGATTGCATTGAATCTGTATAGCAATTTTGGAAGTATAGCCATTTTCACTATGTTGATCCTTTCTACACAGAAGCAAGGGATGTCTTTCCATTTTCTGATATCCCCTTCAATATCTTTTTTTCAAAACGCTATAATTATCACAAAAGAGGCCTTTGATTTGGTTTGATAGGTTGATGGCTAGGTATTTCAGTTTTTTGGATCCTATTGTGAAAGGAATGTTTGCCCTATTTCTCTCTCAGTGACTCTGTTGTTTTGTCTAGAGGAAAGCTATTGATTTTTGTGTGTTGACCTTATATTCAGCTACTTTACTTAATTTGGTTATTAATTCTAGAAGACTTTTGGTGGAGTTCTTGGGGTCTTCTATGTAGAGTATCATGTCATCTGCAAATAATGACAATTTGACTTCTTCATTTTCTATCTTTATTCCTTTTACTTCTTTCTCTTGTCTAACTGCTGTGGCTAATGTTTCCAAAAGTATATTGAACAAGAGTGGTGATAGTGGACATCCTTGTCTTGTTCCTGATTTTAGTGTGAAGGATTTCAATTTTTAACCATTTAGTATGATATTGGATGTTGGTTTTTCATAGATGGCTTCTATCAGTTTGAGATAGAGACTGTCTATTCCGATTTCTGTAGGATTTTTATCATAAATGCATGTTGGATTTTGTCAAATGGTTTTTCTGCATCTATTGAGATGATTATATGGTTTTTGCCCTTAGCTCTGTTGATATAGTGTGTTACATTGATTGATTTGTGTATGTTGAACCATCCCTGCATCCCTGGGATGAATCCCCCTTGGTCAGGGTGTATGATCTTCTTGATGATCTTCTGCATTCCTTTTGCCAGTATCTTATTGAGGATTTTTGCATATTTGTTCATTAGTGAGATTGGCCTATAGTTCTCTTTTTCGGTTGGGTCTTTCTCTGCTTTGGGGATAAAGGTGATGTTTGCTTTCAGGAATGATTTTGGAAGTATTGCTTCCCTTTCAATCTTGTTGAAGAGTTTAAACAATAGTGCCAGTAGTTCCTCCCTAAATGTCTTATAGAATTCAGCAGTGAAGCCATCCGGATCCGGGCTTTTTTTGGTTGGTAAATTTTTAATTATGTTTTCAATTTCATTGATTGATATTGGGTTGTTTAGAATTTTTAGGTCTTCTTTGCTCACCTTTGGTAATTCGTATGTATCTAGGAATCTGTCCATTTGTTCTGTGTTTTCCATCTTATTGGCATATAGGTTCTGGAAGTAGGTATTGATGATCCTCTGGATTTCTGCTGGGTCTGTTGTAATTTCAACCTTTTCATTTCTAATTGCATGGATTTGGGCCTTTTCTTTCCTTTTTCTGATAAGGTTGCTAAAGGTTTGTCAATTTTGTTGATTCTTTAAAAGAACCAACTCTTGGGTTCCTTGATTTTTTGTATTGTTTTCCTAGTCTCCATTGCATTGATTTCTCCTCTGATCTTTATAATTTCCTCCCTTGTATGAGTTTTGGGTTTGTCCTGCTCTTCTCATTCTAGAAGCTTGAGGTTCAACATCAGGTTGTTTAATTGGGCATGCTTAGTTTCCCTAATATGATTATTTACTGCTATGAATTTCCCTTGTAAGACCACTTTCATTGTTTCCCATAGATTCCAATATGTTGTATTGTCATTGTCATTTATTTGAAGGAACTGATTTCTTCTTTAATTTACTCTGTGACTCGTTGGTTATTCAGAAGTGTGTTGTCCAATTTCCATGTGTTTATGAAGTTTTTGCAGTTTCTTTTGCTGTTGATCTCCAATTTCATTGCACTATAGTCTGATAATATACAGGGGATAACTTCAATTCCTTTGCACTTACTTAAACATGTTCTATGAGCGAGTATGTAGTCTATTTTGGAGAATGACCCATGTGCAGCTGAAAAGAATATGTATTCTGATTTTGTGGGGTGAAACACTCCAGAAACATCTGTTAGGTTCATATCTCCAATAGTTTGATTGAGTTCTTGTATTTTGTTGCTTACTTTTTGTCTAGTCGATCTATTTATTTGTGACAATGGGGTATTGAGGTCCCCCACTACTATTGTATTAGTGCTTACATGGTTTTTCATGTCCATTAGTATTTGTTTGAAATAGTTGGGTGCACTAGTGTTTGGTGCATAGGTATTTATGATTGTCATCTCTTCCTCTTGGATTGTTCCTTTTACATGAATATAGTGTCCTTCTTTGTCTCTCTTAATCAGTATGGGTTTGAAATCCACTTGGTCTGGAAAGAGAATAGCTACTCCTGCTTTTTGGGGGGTTCCCACCACATGGAGTGTTGTTTTCCACCCTTTAACTTTCAGTCTATTTGTTCCTTTTTGAATTAAGTGTGTTTCTTCTATGCAACATATTGTTAGATCTTGGTTCTTGACCCATTCTGCCAGTCTATTTCTTTTGATTGGTGAGTTACTACAATTAACATTGATGGTTATAACTGATATGTATTGAGTTATCATTGTCATGACTTTTTCTTTTTGTTTGATCCTCCCCCTTTTATTTTAATTTCTTGTCCTGCCTGGGGGATTCATTCTGCTCAGCTTCCTGGGGTTGTGATCCTCATTTTCTTTACCTAGGATATTTTCTAAAATTTTTTGGAGTGCTGGTTTGGTATTCATCCTAAGGTGCTCTTTGTCATGAAAGCATCTTATTTCTCCATCAATTTTGAAAGATAGTTTTGCAGGGTACATCAGTCTGGGTTGGAGGTTGTTTTCCATTAGGGCTTGAAACTCATCACTCCAAGGTCTTCTTCCCTGGAGGGTTTGCACTGAGAAGTCTGCTGTGATTCAGATGGGCTTTCCTTTGGATATGATTTGTTTCTTTTCTCTAACTGCTTATAGAATTGTATTCTTCTGTTGGATTTCTGGAATCTTAACAATTATATGCCTATGTGTAGATTTTTTTTCATCAAGGCTAGTTGGAGTCCTATATGCCTCCCTTATCTGTATGTCCAATTCTCCACCTCTGTCTGGGAAGTTTACTACTATTACTTCTGTGAACAGTTTTTTTATGTCCATTGTACTTTCTCGTAGACTCCTATCTGTCTTATGTTATTCTTCTTTGCATTATCTAGCAGGTGTTGAATTGATTTCCCATGGTCCCTTACTATTTTTAAGAAATCTCTGTTTTCATGGCCCTTCACCACAATCCTGTCTTCTATGTCTGATATTCTATCTTCAGATTCTCTTAATCAGCTCTGTATACTTTCAATGGAGTTTTTAATCTCCTGAATATCTGAATCTGTTTCATGGATTCCATTTATTTCTGATGTTGGGTGATCATGGTTTCCATTTCTTTCTTATGCTGGCCATTCCTGGCTTCCATCATGTTTCTGAGCTCATCTATTTTTTTTTATCAGTTTCTGTTCTAGAGCCTCTAATCATGTCTTTCACTCTGCTCACCATCTCTGTAGTCATCTGGGAGATTATTTCTGCTTTGAATTGTTCTAAAGCCTCATTCATCTGTTTTGTTACTTCCTGTGCTATCAGTACAGGGTGTCCAGGTGGTTGTTTATCAGACTTTTGCACCTCATTTCCCCCAGAAATTGTTTTTTGTGGGGTGGAAGTCTGGGGGTGTGCCTTGCTTAAATGTCTTCTCATTTTTCTTTTTGGTACTAACCTTGGTTTAGTTCCTGGGTTGATATTTTGAAGTTGTTTATTGTAAGTATCTTTGTTGATGTATTTAAAACCCTTATGGAATGATTTCTTCCCTGAGCTGTCTTCCAAATATAGCTGGGCTTTAGGTTTTGAGTCTCTAATGACTCTGAGACTATCTCATTTTCATTATACCAGGAAAGAAAACTGTTGAAATCAAACAGAACACCTTAGCCCAAGTCATACAATCAGCAACACCATAGCATCAAATACCTCTTAGAGAATGACGATTTGTGATAGTTATTAATCTATCACCTTTAAAAAATAAAGGGCCTCCTTCAGGGTATGTCTCTGCTGTCACAATAGACAATGTGGGCAGCAGTGTGCAGTTATAAGTCAATGAGTCTCAATAAGCTAGTCCCAGACCTATGAGAGTCAGGCAGATTTCTGGTTGCAAGTCCCAAGTTGATCTCCCTGTCCTCCTGCAGGGTTGTACTCACCAAGTTTCTACAGCAGGTTTCAGCTGTTTTTTCCCTGAAGAAAGTCCAGTTTCTGATGGGAGCTGATGATCGCTCCAACTTACCAATCATGGTGGTCTGGTGTGCCTTTATTGCACAGATTCCCTTCACTTTTCCAGTGGGCTTGTTTTTATCAGGAAGCCTGAGACAGGCGCTCTCTATGTTGTTCACTTCTGCCACTCAGGACAATGGCTTTTATGTTCCCCTGTACCTTTGCAGTGTGTAACCAAGTAACTGCATAGCCAAAAGGCCAGAGGGCGGGGGAAGTGTAAGTGCTGTTGGAGGCACCGCGTGGCCAAGCCATCAGCTGGTTGGCCTGCCTGGGGGGGTTCTGTTCACCCTGTCCTGGTCGGCCCTCACTTCTGTAAACAGTTTTTTATGTCATCTGCACTCTCCTGTTTCTTCATTGACTCCAATCAGTCTTATGTTATTTTTTTTTTTTTGCATCATCTAGCAGCTGCTGGATTGATTTCTCATAGTCCCTTAAAATTTTAAAGAATTTTTTCTTTTCCTGGTCACTAATTGCAATCTTATCTTCTATATCTGAAATTCTGTCTTCACATTGGCTCATTCTGCTGCATAGACTTTCAATGGAGTTTTTAATCTCCTGGAAATCTGTTTGCATCTGTTTTATGGATTCCATTTGTTTCCTATGTTGGGATTCCATCATGTTCCTCAGCTCCTCTATTTTTGTTTTATCTGTATCCTCTCTAGATTTATTAATCATGTCTTGCACTATGGGCACAATCTTTGCTGTTATGTGAGAAATTATTTCTGATTTCTTTTTTTCCAGATCCTCTTTTGTTGCTAGTTTGGGGAGTCCAGGTGGCTGAGTATCAGAGCATTCCATCTCATTTCCCTTTGGGGTTTCTGTAGGTGATCTGGAAGTCTGGTTCTGTGTCTTGTTTACCTGTCTTCTCATTTTGATGCACGGGGTGGGGGGGGATAGGGTGAGTGTGTATTCCTGGCTCCCATACAGCTCACCTCCTCTGGGTTTGGAGCTACAGCATGCCTACCCGGGAGCCTCTGCTGCCTGGGACCTGTGGTGAGCCAATCCGGAGGTCTCCTCTGGGCTTGGAGCCATGGCACGCCTTGAAATTGAGTTATTTTCATCAGCCATGTAACAGACAATAACTTATTAAGCTGGCTAATAACACAAACTTTGAAATGAAAAGAACCTGAATTTGAAGCTGTAACCAATCATTGTGCAGCCTTAAAAAAATTAACATATGTAAATCTAAAGTTCTTTGTCTACAGAATGTACATAACATATCTATAACATAAGTTTGCTTCAGAACTAAATGAACATTCCATGTAAAGTGGGCATAATGCCAATTTTGTCACAAAGGCACATTAACACAAGTGTATAATATCCATGTGTATTCTTTAAAATATTTCTCTTGATGAATTATAAATTTAATTTTATGAGTTTTATTACATTAAATAATGAGTACTTAATAGGATAAATATCAAAACAATAAAGTATTACTTTTTAATATTTATTTAGTCTTTATAAAAGAGCATCAATATTTTTTAGTGTACAAAGTCTAAAAAGAAGAACAAAAATAAATTCCTATATGAACTACAAAGAATATACAAATAGCACTCTACAAAATAATCTTTACTTCGATTATCATACCTAAGGGAGTCCTCACACATGACAAGATCATGTTCCATACACACATATCACTTACACTGATGGCACATATATTTTGCTTTCCTGGCCTTTTGTAGGACATACTTGACATCTCACTAGTCTTGCTGTTTTAGCAGGAGGTTCTTATGATGTTATACAATGTATAGTTAGCAAAAACATAAAATATCAATAAAATAAAACATTAAATTCTTAATATGTAGTGTGCATTTAGAATAAAAATAAACATTTTCACAGCAGATGTGTACTTGCTTACAAAACCTAAAAGATGATATTAGAAATAAATTCCTATATGAACTACAATGAATCCACCAGTAGAACTCTATGACAAAACTAATCTTTGTTTCAATTGTCACACCCAAGGTAATCATGATAATTACATGTTCCATACTCACATCTCATTTCCAATAATAGCACATGTGCTTGGCTTTCCTTTCCTATGTGGCAAGCCATTCTGTTTTTTTTTTTTTTTTTTTTTTTGTACCAGGGATCAAACTTGGGTCCTTGTGCTTGTGGGGCAGACACCGGAACCACTGAGCTAAATTCCTGGCCTGGCAAGCCATTCTTGTCACCTTTCTTCTCTTCCCATTTTATCAGGAACTTTCTACTAAATAGTATGAAGTGCACTTATCAGGAAAATAAAATATCAATAAAATAAAATATCAAATACATAATGAGTGCTTAGAATAGACATCATCATTTTCACATCAGCTAATTACTTGCTTATAGAACCTAAAAGATAACATTAGAAATAAAAATCTATGTGAACTACAATGTAAATACCAACAAAAGTCTACCACAGAACTAATCATTTCTTTAACTGCCACACCCAAAGCCATCTTCACACATGAAAACTGCATTCTCCATACATAGGTATCATTTATACTGATTGCACATGTTTTGTTTTCCTGTCCTTTCTTGTAGGTCACAGTTGACATCTTTTTGGTTTTCTTGATTTCATAGTAGCTCTTGTGATGCTGTACCTGCCTGTTCACCTGTCAGCTCACCAGTGTGCTCCACAAATTTTTTGTGTAGTTCTCTGGGCAGAAACATTTTGTTTTTTCTCTGCTGTAAATGATCTCTTCTGAGTTCCAGTCCTAATCCTCTAAGAAAATTTCTCCATAGCATTTTGTAATTTGTTATTTTCTTTATAAACTATCAAACTATTTATGCTATACATGTTTAGGATCAGATAAACACAGCCATTGGTCTATGCTTTGTGTTTCAAGTGACATCATAATTGCTGCATAACATCAACAACATTTACTCTGCCTTTGGTTTTGTTGTAGAAATTTTCCATCTCAAGCTTCTGTTTTGTTTAGGTTTCCCCTATCAATATTTCCATCAAGGTGCAAGTTTGATATTCTTTGCCATATACAAGGCCAATGAAAATCTTTTTTAAATCCAACAATTGTATTATACAATTCTCTGTTTTGAAATTTCAACATTTCATTGGGAATTTCTGCTTTATTTCTGTATACAATTCCTACACTGGTCAACTTGTCCTCTGTTAACAAATGTAACATCAATTGTAAATTGGTAAAAAAAAAAATGTCAAATGTCACATTCAGAATAATTTGGGAGATGTGAGCAACAATTCTGTTCACAACATCAGTTGGTTTATTACTACACACATAAGGACCTGGTGGTTGAATTATAGGATAAATTTCTAAATTAAAAGTATAAGTCTTCGCATCTAAAAGGGCTTAAATTTTTATGCCATATTTTGACCCATTGTTTTTCTGTAAGTCTTACATTACTGCAATTACCATGAGAAATCCCTGCTACAACAGACTTATGAAGGCTTTTAGTTCAGCCAGTGAGATGCCATAATATATATGTTTTTGAATATGGTTATTGGTGCACATAGAACATTTTATTTGTATTTCATCCTTTGCATTTCACAATATCTTGTAGCATTTTGTCTGTTACAATTTCCAGCATTGAATAATGTCTGGCATTCTGTCCAATAGATTTCACCATTAACAAGATCCTCACTATACTTTCATTTTGCAACATTTCAACTAGTCAAATATGCACTCACATTGCTGTTTTCTTCTTCATCTGAATCAAGGAGGTCTGTATTGCCTATGTCTGTATTATTGGATTGTTGCTCCATTTCACTGTTACAGGAACTTTGACTCACATGGCCAACATTAAAGTCATTATCATGTTTATCATCCATGCATGAGTAATCTGATGATTCAGTTTTGATCTCTAAAACTTGGAAATCTTGTTTTTCATATGGCATTGTACAGAACTGGGCTACTTCTACTATGAAAATCAAAAGAAAAAATTTTAAACAAATTATAAATGCAAAGAAATTTAGCAATGAACATTTTATGGGTAAAACTCACCTGTTGCTACTTTGGAACTCCTATAGACACCTTCCATTTGTTTGCCAAGTGGATGAATTCATCAATGGGTTTTTCCTTTCCCCAGGTACAGCTATTGTGAGTCACATCCACATTTCATTATAATAAAATATATGTTGTCATAGCAGCAGAGTGGTTTGGGTGTATTTTACCCCTGTGATGCTCAGAGAAACACATGTAAAACCAGTTAGATGGAACATAACATGGGTAAAATCCAGGTTTGACACTTTTTCACATATGCACACACCTTGCTGTTCATCATGCCAAGTGGGTAAACACAAAAATTGATTCCTTATCTCCCAGGCACAGCTAATAAGACACAGCCAGCTACTATTATGCTAAAGTACAAATTTACAGTAGAAAAGTATGGGGTGGGTTGTTGTAGCTCAATATTATGCTTAGTAAAGTGCTCATGAAATCTTAAAAGTGTTAGTGATATTATAGCATATTAGTACAGTAACTATGATTTTGTATTTAACTGGTCAACTATAGCTGGCAATGCTTTTTCTGTCATGGTCATTTCTTGTACTATCATGAAGACCATTGTTAGTCATTGTTCTGACTCTCAGACCACATACCTGACATATACAACTTAAAGGAAGAAAGATTGCTTTTGGCCCATGGTTTCAGAGATTTTAGTTCATGGTCCACTGGCTCCAAAGTAAACACAGCATTACAGAAGGCTGTGGTGGAGGAAAGCTGCTCCACACGAGATAGCTAGGGAGCACAGAGTAGGAAAGAGTCAGAGTGAGAGATCTGCCCTGCAAAGACACACTCCCTGTGACCTACTCCTCCACCTAAGACCAACCTCCTAACAGCCTATTCAGCTCTGAACTCTTCTCTGGACAAATATACTAATGAGATTAACATCATCATGGTCCAACCACCCTTCCAAAAGCATCACCTCTGAACACATGAACTTTTCAGGAGAAATTTTAGATCCAAACCCTAACAACTACTCAGTAGATTTGCCAGTAAATTTGCACACACATAATTTTCACCCAGAGAATTATATAAAAGACAAAATAGTCCTTAAAATTCATTTGGAAGAAAGTATTCCACCTTCCCACACTAAAATTGCAGTAAACTGAACATTACTTACAAGTTCAAATATTTTGTTTACTGATCTTAATCTCTCACCATGTGACAGTCATAAAGCCTCCCTCTGCAGCAATTCAGGGTAGTTATGGCAACTGAATTTGTATAAGAATAGATCTTTGTAATTAATATATTTTGTACCGAAAAGTTAGTGGTGGAAAATGTACTTTATTCATCATTTTCAAAAATGCTGTTAGGATAATTTTTAATAAATCCTAATATTTAAATGTGAATTTAAAATGGCTAAAGCTTATACAATCTGATCTGAATTGTTTTGATGAACCCTGTCCTGGGAAAAGTTTAACTCCTTTTCATCAGTTGTTTAATATGGACTAGAAATTTGTTACACATTAGTAGTGAAAGAATTATAGGGAGAAATCTCTTCCTTCAAGGATCTTACAGTCTACTCAGCTCCCAAAAGTTATTTGAGTTAGTAGAAAACTAGGTGAAAGCTGAACTTCAATAACTTGAATCTTTTTGGACACAGAGTCTGTTTGTCCATATTCATAACTAGTTCCACTCAGAGTGATATTTTTTCAATGTTTTCATTTTAATTAGCACATATTTGCATTATATAATCATCCCATTCCATGCATCATCTCTTGCTCCCCTCCTCCCACTTCTTGCTCCCCTTCCCACTGAGATCTATCTCCATATTTCCTATTATCCTATTGTTTATTCTGCTCTTTATTTACACTTTGGTTTCTTATTTGATAGAAACTGTCCGATATTTAAATTTCTGGTCTAACTTATTTTACCTAGCATTATGGTGTCCAGATGCATCCATTTTTCTACAAATAACTCAAGTTTATGCTTTTTTGTGGCAGAGTAGTACTAAGTTATGTGTAAAAACTATATTTCCTTATCCATTCATCTGTTGAACATAGAGGCTGCTTCCCAGATTTAGTTATTATGAATTCTCCAGCTATAAACATGGGTATACATGCATCACTGTAATTGATGTGTTTAATACTTTTGGAAACAACCTAGAAAGAAATAGATGGGACAATTGGAATTTCTAGTGTTAGTTTTTTGAGGTACCTGTATACTAATTTCCATAGTGATTTTATTGCTCTATATTCCCAGAAAAATGTAAAAGATTTCCTTTTACCCTGAAACCTCACCAGCATTTTTAATTATTTGTTTTATTGATGACAATCATTCTTTCTGAAGTAAAATGGAATCTCAGCATTCTTTTTAATTGGCATTTTTCTAATGACCAGAGATGTTAAACATTTTCTCATGCATTTATGGGGTATTTGTCTTTCTTCATCTGAGAAGAGCCTATTCATTTAAGTTGCCTATTTTTTATTGTGTCTTTTATTTTGGAGGATCAATTTTTCAAGTTTTTTTAACATATTTTAGTTATTAATCCTCTGAAGAATAGCTAGCAAAATTTTTTCTCTTTCTGCATGTTGCTTCTTACTCTGTTGGTTGTTTCCTTTGTTGGGCAGAAGCTTTTTAATTTGATCTGATTCCATTTGTTTATTCTTGGACTTTTTCTTGTTCTGTTGAAGTTCTCTTCACAAAGTTCTTGCCTATACCTATGTCTTCTAAAGTTTTATATATTTATTTTCTAGCAGATTAAGGATTTCTATTCTAACATTTCAATCTTTGATCCATTTTGGTTTTAGTTTAGTATATAGTGAGATATATGATCTAGATTCAATCTTTTGCATATGGATAGCCAATTTTTCTAGCACAATTTTTAAACAAGCTATCTTTCTTCTAATGTATGTTTTTGGCCCCTTCATCAAAGATCAACTAGCACTCAGAAAGGGCTTAACTCATTTAAATCAATTAAGCCAATTCTTCAATGCTCCTTCATTCTACAAATATAAATTGGGTGACTGTTAGAGGGCAGGCGGTGTTGTAGATTCAGGTATATTACACTGAAAGCCTTCATTCTTAGAGATGTTACAATTAAAGAAAATACACAATGTGTCAATCAATCCAAACCATTCAAGTGGTGATAAGGGCTATGGACAAAGTCAATGAGGTATGTGGGAAAGGTAAAGACTGATAATTTGTTAGGATGGTTAAGAAATTTCTTTCCAAAATCAGGCCATCTGAACAAAGATTTTATCATGTTAAGGGAAAGTACTATGTATCATTTTGCCTAAAAATTTAGAAGTCCTAATTGTAAGAAATGTTTGATATATTGCCAAGTAAGCATGAAAGTCAGTAGGGTTGGGAGAAAAGAAAACAATGAAAGCATATAAAGAAATAAGTTCAACTGTGCAGTAGTGAAGGTCAGTTTTCCATCAATGAAGCTATTGGACAGTTTTGAGATGCATGGTGTGCCTGGCTGTTAACTTAGAAGGGTCCCCTTGACCACCGTGCTGAGAATAGGTTACATAGGCATGTGGGCGAAAGCAAGAGAATTCAGAAAGAAAAACTCATAAAATAGATAATGGATGCTTGGATGAGGGTAGATGCAATGAAGTGTTGTCAGTCCTGGTGATTTTCTTAAAGTATTTTGAATGCAAAACCTACAGAAGTTGTACGTGTGGATTGAAAAGTTACAGGTTAAGGACAAGTCCTAAGTTTGGTCCAAAGTTTCTAAAAACATACACTTCAGATTATCATCTATTAAGAGTCGTAATATGGAGATCATGATCTCATGCTTTATGAGGAAATTTTATTTGATTTTCTGAGAGAAATAACAGAAATTAGCTGAAATTAATACACAGATTCATGATGTTTCATGTGGACAAAGTTCAGTACCTATGGTGCTTTGGGCATGACATACCTGTCTCAGGGACACAGGGAAACTTTGTGGTCTTACTTGTTTGTATGCAATGAAGGCATCCAGAGCTGCAGGGATATCTGATGACCCTCAAGGATGGGAACAAAGAGGAGGCTAGTCCAGTGCTCTGAAATCCAATTCATGCCTGGGTGAGAGTGGCTCCCCTGGCGTGGTGTGAACTGCCCTCTTGACTGTGTTCTCTTCAAGGACAGGGCTATGATTTATTCTGTACTATTTTATAAATTTTATTTTATTGCACTATATATCTAGGGGTTTATTTGAAGCTCAGGGAGCACCACGCTTGAAATTATAGGGCCTTTGCCCAAAAGTGAGCTTGGGTTTTCTGCTCTCCTCAACATTTCATTCTTGTCTTTAATTATAAATTAGAACAGGATATTCTGCTGTCCAGATGATCATCTCAGAGTTTAGAAAAATCAGATGTTCCTTTACTAGGGGTGAAGGAATACTGGAAATGCAATATCTCATCTTATTTCTAGAGGCGAAATTTTCCTGTATGGTTTCAATTGTTTTAAAGGCAGTGGCAGATTTATTTGTTGTTTAGATTAGTCTTTTTAAAAAAAATTTTGAAACACTGTATTTTTCTTTTTGTTCTACAGTACGTCAGGTTGCCTACATTCATCCGGTTTCTCAGAAAAATGGTAAGACTGAATTAAAATAAATTTATGTTGGCTCGGCCTCTACTCCACTGCCATATGCATTTTAAATGACCCAGAGGAATTGTCTGTATTAATAAAAATGAATTATTAAATATGCCTTATAATTTAATAGTTGAGGGTTGATTTCTTGCATTTATTTTTAGAAAAATTCCTCATCCGAACTATAATGGGCATATTTAGATACACTAATCTCTATTTTAAAGCTCACTTTTAGAGGAAGCCATTATAGTTGCAAATCTCAGCACAGAGGCACAGAAGAAAGCAATACATTCAAAGGCAAAGTGTCCATGGATCTTAGGAAACACTGAGCTGTGTTGCCAGAAGCAGATCACAAGCCCACAATTTATTCTTGAGTTCTGGCAACACACAATCCAGGACACAGGTCTGCGTCTTATGCTTGTTTACCTAAGGTCTCTATTAGTTCATTCAGACTGCAATTGAGCAGTGTTCACATGAGGCCTTGGAGAGCACTCACTGAATTCCATGCCTACTCATGCTTCCCAGGCATGAGTTAGCTCCTTTGACACAGTTTCCCTACTTGAAAAAAATAAGGTTGGAGTAGATTAGTTGTAAAGCATCTTGCCAATTGGAATTTTTTAAACATTAGTGTTCTACAGAAGGCCATGAACATTTTAAGTTAGCTTTTTATAATGCAAAAATTAGTTATTTGGGGGCCAAGGATAATATGCACATTTGTGGCCACATTTTTTGATATCAAACAAGGAAGATATTGTGATGTGTTCAGGACAAATACCAAACTTCCAACTACATCTGTGCTGGGATGTGGTTGAATGCTTCCATGGATTCAGTTCACCTGCTCTTCAACCAGGCAGATGTAGTACCACAATCCAATTTATATTTGACTCAGAAGCAAATACCTTTAAACTCTGAGCCTTAATAATTTAAAAAAGCTTGGCATCTGAAAGTCTTTGAGATAACACAAAAGTGAGTAGTTAGATGATTTCTAACTACTCACTTTTGAATCGCCCTCTGGGAAGAAGAAAATAGTGAAAAAACGCTTGTTTTAAAATCACATCATTTAGAAATACAAATCTCAAGCATGGGAACCCTTGATCTTATGAGATTCTTTCACTCCTGGGACTTTTCAGGGCTCCTCATGATCTCATAATCCTTTGGGACTTTTCTAGTTATCACCAGTGCTCATCTATTGAGATTAGGAAGGGCAAAAGAAAGCCTAAGGTAATTTACTGGTAATTGAACACTTAATCATGTAGCAGTCATTGTTCTGGTTCTTCTACATAATTATTCCTGTGATTACTATGCACCAAGAACTTTATTAACAGGAAACACACATGTGGCACTTTCTATGTGTTGCTGTAGTAAGTACAGTCATCCCTCATTCACGGGTGTCTGCAGTGGCTTGGTCTCAGAATCTTTACAGATACCAAAACTCATGAATGCTCAAATATTGTATTGTATTTGCTTATTATCTACACACATCCTCCTGCATACTTTATATCATCTCTATATTTGATACAATGAAATCTTTATATAATTATTTGTTATGTAGTATTTTTCAGGAAATAATGACAAAGACAAAGTTATTTCATTTTCATCACAGATGTAACTTATTTTTAGAATATTTTTGAACTGAGATTGACTGAATATACTGGTGCAGAGTCCACTGATAGGAGGAGAGGACTCTAATTTACCTATAAAATTATTTTAATCTCACCATGACCCTGTAAAAGAGATATACTTACCACCTTTTGCAGATGAGAAAACGGAAGCACAAACTAAGTTTTCCAAGGTCCCACACTAATTAGTGCTTGACTTAAGTTTTAAAACCAAGAACCTAGTACTACATAATCTTTGCCCTTTACAATTCAAAGGTATGTATATCAGTTTCTTTAATCCTTACAGCATCTAATTTATCAAAAAGTATAATTCTACTTTTATCTATTTACTCATTTAAAAATAGTTTCTATATTTTTAATTAATGGGGTTTCACTATGTTCTTCAGACTTGCTTCAAACTGCTGGACTTAAGAGTTTCTCTAGCCTCAGTCACTCAAGTTCCTGGGATTGCAGGCATGTGTCATTAGGTCTGGAGAATCCAAACTTTACTGTGAGGAACCACAAACAGAGGAGTTCGCTAACATAAACAAAGCTACATAAAAAGCCAGTGGCTCATCTGGGTATATAAAATGATAAATTTTTACTACTGTATTCAAAAGTACAATTGTGTTAAGTTTTTTGGTTGTTGGTTTTTTTGGTTCCTAAAACTTAGTGGCTATAATTTGAAGGTATGTGTTACCAAACAGAATTTCAAAGATGATAGTGAAAGGAAAGTGATAAAATTCTGAGCCTCAGAGACTTGCCCAAAACAGTAAATGTCTCAAGTCTCCAGAGCCTTTCCACTAAGAAACAGACTGAATGTCTGTTTGGATATGTTCTGGATATGAATTCAGCTCTGGATATGAATTCAGCTCCATCACTTTGGAGTAACGGAGTAACTTCCACTATCTAAATGCTAAAGACAATTGAGTATGGGACAAGTTAGCAATTCCAGAGCCAAGAAAATGAGGTCCAGCTACAGGAGTCAAAGTGCATGATGACATTTTTACATTAAATTCATATGAGAAGACTTGGTACTTAAGCAAAAGTAAGAGGGGAAGAGAATATTAGAACTATGGATGTCTTGATACCTATCTGAATCACCTCAGTTTTTCACTAGAGCTCCCTGAAGTTGTACCTGGCTTTGAACCTCATTTGAAGCTAGAGCTGAGAATCAATGATACCTGGTATACATATTTATGGTCCCAATTTTTAGACAAAGGAAAGAAGAAAAGAAAACATCTAATTTTCAGGTGCTGTCATAACAAAGGGGAAAATGTGGCTTTTGAGTCATGTTTAATAATGTTTATTTTTAATGGCTTGCTTCTCAGTTTGCTAACAATTTTATCTCCCTAGGTAGGAAACTAGAATTAGTTAAGAACTACCTACTTTTCTTTTCAGAGAATAATTGCCATTGTTCTCATAAATTCTTTCTTATTAGTGTTCATTGGATTGAGAACTACCAAACAGTTGAAACAGTTGGCTACTCATACATTTCCCTGCACTGAATGAGTTTTCATCTGTCTCTAACCAGATTAGTAAAGGACTACACAGATCAAGTAAAGAATACTGCATTAATTAAAAGCCCTGCTCATAGTTGTACTGTGAAGAGCTATCATTTTTTAGTAACTAAGATCTTCAACTTGCTGAGAATTCCACTTAAAGCTGGAAAGGAATCAGGACATGGGCTCTGGTGGGAAGAGTTGTGTCACTGGAGGTGTGACCTGAAAGGGTTAATACAAATAGACTCTCCCAGGTTAACACAAATAGACAACAGCTAAATTTTCTCATCATTATGAAATTTGAAAATATATCCCAATGACCAGGAAAATTAATAATTCAGCTTAATAAATAAATCTGCACTTAAATTAGAGGTTATGAAAGGTAAATATACCCTCAGAAATGAGTTTCTAAGAAACTCAAGGGGTCAACTGTTTTGCCAAAGTCAAGGAAGAATCTGAGTAGTTTTCTCCTTTCCTAACTTTTCTTCTAATATGGTCATGGCCTGGTTATCAAATGTGATATTTTCAAAATACGCCACAGTAAGAAAAAATAAAAATTCCATGCCTCTATTTCCACTCTTCTCCTCAGTTCTGGTGTTACCTATTCTAAATATTAACAGGAAATAGAGGTGACAACCTAGTACTTTGCGACACTGAGGTACAGGGACAGGAAGGTCTCAACTTGAACAACATGACAATCAAAATGTTCAGAAATAATGAAAATCAGGCTGCTCTCTTGTTTACAAGAACAGAGACCAAATCAATGTGCGTGCAACTGGGATTGACATAATAAGAGTTACAGAGTAATTAAATTCTTCCATATCACGTGTAAGTATAATGTGTTAATAAAAAAGTAATCACACCTCCATTGTTTTTGCAGGTTCAGCTTAATTACATGGCTGTTAGAACTCTCTCTCTCTCTACTTATTCATACTCAGCAAGGACTCCCTTTACCATCTGCTGATATTTAATTAATGTACATTAAACACCCTACTCTATTATTAAATGTAATTTAACAACTTCCTCTGTACTCTAAATTCAGAGCAACATGAATGGGAGATGTAATGAAGGAAAGCAGAGTCTACTCCCCTCATTAAAATATTATATACATATTTATCCTCACATTACTCCATTTAATCTAGTTTTGAAAAGATATTTTTCACCGCTTAAGGAAGAACTCTGAGAATCATCAAGAGTTTATAGTTTCCTAAGAGCTAAGAAAGAAAAAGTTTTTTCTTGGCTAGCAGAACTATCTCATTTGAAAATAGCTCCCTGTTGACCCCATTTCAAAAATTGGTAGATGATTAGAAAGAAAGCTTTATGGGTTTCTTATCATCTAAAGTTTTCAGTAAATGTTTCATACTAAGATGTTATGATGTATAGAACTGAGCAGAGAAAGGGAATGATGACAAGGTTTATAGAACATAGTTGTCCTTGTTCCAGATATTAGGATTATGGATGAAGGCAAGGCTTCTCCATATATACACATATCTTTACAAATGAGTAAGTATTAAACTCACAAGTTTCTAAATTTGTGTGCCAGGGAACAGTCCCAGATAAAGATTAGTGTGCCCAAGATTATGCAGCTAGTTATGAAACAACTAAAAACAAAACCCCAAATAGTGACCAAAAAGGATGGGACAATGGAATTGATTTGTTCACCAATCCTAGGTACAAACAATAAAGAAATAGTATATAGTTTAAAAAGAAATTGAAAATAATTACAAAACTTAGCTATAAATGTCTCTAATTTCTCTCTTTTTTTAATTCATTTATAGCTAAGTGGATGCACATTGAGTGAATACTCTTAAGTGAAATAAATAGGACACATGTGTGTAAATACAGAATAGTTTCTCTGGTGTGAGAAACTGAAAGTGTAAATAAGGACTAAATGTGTAATAGGTAATGTGAAATAGGAAGAAAAGGGGCAAAGGGGAAGGAAGTGGGAGGGATAGGGGAAAGGATAGAAGGAAATGGAATTAATATGAGAAAATGGAAAAATAGGAACAAAATCTCTGTAAATAGGGAGGACTGGAGGAGTTGAAGGGAGGGCTGGGCAAGGGTGAAAAGTAAGAACCAAGAGAGACTATGTAAAGGTGCAAATTTCCAATGATGAATGTCATTATATTGTATACCTAAAATGTACCAATGAGTAGAATGAATAATCGATAATGTAAAATAGGAAGAAAAGGTCCAAAGGGGTAGGGGTAGTGGGAGGGGCAGGAGAAAGGAAAGAAGGGAAAGGAAAAAATGATGAGAAATGGAAAAAATGGAAATAAAGTCTTTGTAAATAGGGAAGGGTGGAGGGTGTGAAGGGAGGGCTAGGAATGGGGAAAAAATAAGAACCAAGATGCATCATGTAAAGGTACAATTCCCAATGAGAAATGTAATTTTGTTGTATACCTACAATGTACCAATAAAATAATTTAATACAAAAAATAAGAAAATAATTACAAAACCAGTTAGAAGTCACTCTGCTTTATTTCACCATTCAGTTGTAATTTCCATGATAAAATACACCTCCCCAAGGGGTGGACTATTCCTTCCATATGTGCCTCACTTCCAATAGAGAGGGTGTCAGCAACATTCCTCACTCAACAACTCAATCACATTTTATAATACTATGCACCTAATCTCAGCTTTTTCTAATATATGGACACTGGAAATATTTCAAACAGAGTGTCTTGATAGAGACATTATCTATTTTAGTATATCAGAGTTAATACAAATGAGCTCTGCTGTGAAACATCCTGGCATGATCCAGTTCTCTGAAAAATACAACTGTCAAAGAATCTCCACCTCTGCTGTGTTATTAAAAGGTAGGAGGAAGGCAATGTGTACCCCCAAAACTGAAAACCTTTTTGTCAGAGTAGCAACAGAAAATATACCTTATTGAGCTATTACACTTCAGCATGAGAGTTCTGGGCATTGCGCCATGATACCAGCCCAGGCTGTAAACACAACTGCATCTTTAGTTCTTAAGAATAAAGTAGTGAGAGAATCTACAAAAATATTACATAATTTTCAAAATTTCCTGTATGGACCGGGCCTCCCCTGTTATGTCATAGAACAAAGTTTTCTCAGAAAAGGTAATTGCAAAAATATCAAAGATAGTCAGAGAATGCATTCTAAGAATGAGATTGTAAAGTGGCACTGCTGAATAAACTTTCCAGAAGATCTTCTTCCTCTCATCCCCAGAAAAGTCAGAATTCCCTTAGGATAAGCAATTTAAAAGATCCGAATCCCTGAAAGTCTCAGTTGTTTTTATAGAAATGGTAAGGAGAAACTGTTCTTCCCATCATTGTGGCAGAAGCTGCCTGTCAATCACTACTAACAAAAACAGGCAGTAAAAGTAATACCTGTGACTACCCCTACTCTTCTGCTTTTGTTGACTGCTCCATAGGAAAGTTTCAGGGAACTTCCATCCCTCACAGCCAGGTCCTTCACAGAAATCACACAAATACATCTGTCAATGTTATCACTATTAATTCAGGGTTGGTTGCTATTGTTTTTAATTCACATATTTCTTAGGGGAAAAGAAGCAGTGATGAAAGGTATAGAAAAAGACAAACACCCAGGGGAAATATTAAGCATTAACTCCTGATGGTAGATAGCATCTTTGGGCCTGCCTCTCCTCTGTATGATTTTCATAAGTGTGAAATATAATTCATCCATTCTCCCATCCTCAAAAGTCCCATGAGCAGTTTCACCCTGCTGACTACACAGTGCTGTGTGATTAGAGCACAGAGGAGGAGCCCACTCCCACACTGTTCCCACTGTGATGAGGCCATGGTATTGTGCTAGGCTGGGTATAGTTATTCCTGCCATTTGTTTTTCTACTACCTATGTCTGACATCTAAAGAGTTTGCCCTGCTAAGTCATAGCATTGTCTTGCTTCAGTTTTATTGATCTCCTTAAAACAATTTTTAAACATAATCCACAGTTGGAAACATATTTTGCATTGTAATTCTATAAATATGCAATATATTGTTGTACATGTGCATAAAAATATGCAACAAATATTTCATAAATATACTTAATTGAATTGTGGAACTTCCACCAATTTTAATGGAACTTCCTATTTTATTGTATTGTTTTGTGTGTTTCTTTTTTTCTTTTCTCATTTACTTTGAAAAAAACATAACCTGACTAGTTAAGCAGTGATACCTCTCAGTTCGAGAAACACTGGCTTATTCCATGCTAGCAAATTTTATCCCTAAACATAAAACTCCATTTTATAACTGAAACTGATAATGTTTTCAAATTTTAAAGAATTGATGTGGGACATTTTAGACTATTTACTGGTGCTTCTCATTGAATATACTCTGTGACCAAAATACCATATACATTTTAGACCAGGCAAAGTATAAGACATAAAACAGGTTAAAATGTTTATACAAAGTGCTGATTAGGTCATATTTGGCCAAATGTATTTAATTCTGTTTAAACTATTTCAATAAAAGGATAACGAAACTGGAAAGATTTGGAGAAGGCAAAGCTTGGGTTTAAAAGTTATTTTTGAAGAGGGGAAAAGAGAAGGGTGAGGACAGAGTCTTCTCAGAAAGGGACTCAAGTCCCAGGGGGATCTATCTCATGACATCGTCACACTTTGTCCTATATCTAACAGAGAGCCTGGCATTACTTCAGTTGGATTTTCTTAAACGGATATCAAAGGGTCTGTTTGAAAATCAGTGAATTTTCTTTATTTTTAAAATAAAACAGCATCAATGCACCTTCAACAAGAAGTCATAATGCTTCCTGTAAGTTGCAGGGCATCTCTTCTCAGTATTTCATGCTGGGAATGATGTCCTCAGGTTGTGATACTGTTACCAATGAAATTCTCTCACAAAGAGATGTGTTTCCTAATTTATTAATAAAACACCTGTAGATGAGTTGGGACTAAGACAAGACACTTTCATTCCTTAGATACACAATTTCCAAGCCTTTGGAAATTTTAGAAAGTACAAAATCCTTCCTCACCCTAACCTTCTCAAATTTTATAACTTAATCAAGTATACAGAACAAATTAAGTCAACAGTAATAATTGTGTTCCATTTGATTGATCTTTAAGTCAGAGGCTTTTGTTTATTCTTTTTAATTTTGTTTTGTATTAAGCTATTATATCTAATACCTCAAATGTGAACAGAGAGGTATTTAAGAGAAATACCATCTTAATTTAAGCTGTATCTGAGGCAGACCAACAAATCACTTTACTCTCCATAGACTGTTTTTACTTTTTAGACTCTACCTACTTCCTAAATGCAATCTCTATAAAGAAACTCAAGCAAATGAAACACCCTGGGTGTGAACAGGACCACCCAATCACTGCTCTGTACAGAGATTACTCCATAAAAGGTTATATTGAGATATCTTTGTCATCTTCCATCAACAGAATAATTCTGGGCCTGAGCAAGTATTTGTATCAAGGTAACTAGTGGGAGAATTCATTAATTACACTGGTTAATGGGTAATTATCAGGTCACACCCACATGTTCTTTTCTGCTCTCCCCCCGCAATGGTATGAATAATATACCAATAAATTTTTCATTTAATATACTAATAGATTTGCTTTATTGTGTGTTTCCCTGGGAATTCATTCAGCAAGAGTGATATGAGCAGTTGTTTATATTGAAAAATAGCAAAACTTTCCCCCCACAACCGTGATACAAGTCTTATCTGTGTTTGAAAGTGACAAAAACAAGTTTTCGTTGAGACAGTGGTGGGATTAGCTAAGCTATATAGAGATGTTACTTTAAATCTAGGCTTGGAAATAAAGAAAAGTCTTTATTCTTTTTTAGAGTTCACCTCACTGTCCACACAAAGCTGATGTGAGTATGTGACTCTGTCATACACTTAAGGACTATGCCAGGGACACCAATGAACTTGTGTAGGAAAAGGCATAGATTATTGACATTTTGGTTTGCAAAGAGAAGAAATAATAGAACCTGCAGTGTATTTACATAGGCAAAGTGTTAATTATTTATTGGATAAACTAAACATTTTTATAGGGACATTTCTAATGTATTTTATTAGCAGCACTGTTTTCTGATTGCTAAAGTTAAACATCAAAATAATGAAAGGATATATATTCAGGAGAGCTACACCTGCTCAAATAAACTGAAATTTTAAGCATTGACTTCTTAACAGGCATAAATAAAACACTTTAGGCTGAAACAAATTACACAGATGAATATTTGTTCCTAAGCCTGAGACATTTCCCTAAGTTTAAGGAAATGCCTGGGCTTGCCATAACATCTTGGATGTTTTCTTACTTCCCTTTACAATTTTTTTTTTGACATTAAAGCTAGAGATGGTAAGGAACCAAGTCAGGGAGAAAAGGTAGGAAGACAGTGTGTGTGTGTGTGTGTGTGTGTGTGTGTGTGTGTGTGTGTATGTGTACATGTGCACATGGGGGGCAATTAAGAAGCAAGTGAGTAATGGTTTGGTAAGACAGGATAAAAATGGTCCAATTCTTCCCACATAGGCTGTCTGGATCTACATGAGAAAGGCTACTTAGAGAGGGATAGCAGGCATGTGTGCATACACACATGTATTGTTTTGTGGTATTACTTTCAGCCAACAAATCATCCCCAAGAGAACTGGCTCACTTATTTCTATGTATGCAGATGAAATGTATCTGCATGGAAGAGAGCACAATAGCTGACCTTTGCAGTGAAAGAGAAAATAGCACCATGACTCTCACCTCCTAATCACTCACTCTCAGTCCATCCTCTGCCCACCAGGCACTGGTAAAACACTAGCTATTAGGGAATGAAATTTTTAAGTCAGGAAAGGGAATGACAGTAGCTGAAGATGCCTGGCCCCTATAGGGAAAGCAAAGGAATTTCATACAAAGTTCCTCATGGTGGTGGAATAAAATGCTTCAGAGCTTCCAAACCTTGTCTGCTGCATTTGCTTCAATTATTTCCTGCTAGGATTTAATGCATAGCCCATCAATATAACACTGCCTCTCAGTTATCTTGAGAAATATTTAAGCTCCTTTGAGGGGCTCAGTGTTTAAAAAGGAAATTTTGAACAGACATGGAGCATGAGGGCTAGTAAATTCCATGTTTCCCCAGGGCTTGGGAATGAGGTTGATGCAGATAGGACACCTGAATCCAGAGAATCCCAGTCTTCAAAGCAGGAGGAAAACATTAGGGGGCAAAGGTTGGTAAATCACTGAATCCAGCCTGTTCTATCTTTAGTTCATGCAGTCATCTTTTCAGGTAAATATTCTACCCATTTTGCAAGTGATTAAACTGAGACTTAGAGAAGTTAAGTTATTTTAGGATGACCCCCTAGCTTGTGCAAAATGGCAGTGTTGGAGGCTGGCCACTGGTCCAATTGATGCTAACTTTTAGCTACAACTTAACAAAGCCTCTCAAGGGTCAATCTGGAGAAAGAAGAGGTGCTTTCATCCTAAATCACTTGGCCATAGTTTTCATCTGACAGTCGCATGCTGACTCAATGTAAGAGCTTCATGGTTCAGCAAGATGGAAGAACACATGAGGTTAAAGTCGATTTTACAACCCAAGCTAGGAAACTTGTTTCATTTTGTATACTAAGGTAATGTTTGAAGTTTTCTAAAGATGCAAGTGTGAATGTTTTGTAAATTTTGAAAGTTGATCTGGTCCTAGCATAATGATTGTAGAAGTCCATAAAGCTTTGGAGCGACTACATACTGTCTGATAGAAGTAAGAACAAATATATCTGGAAAAACATCTCTGAAAGAACTGAGATTTGAAAAGGAAGTCTGAGCAACTTTCTAATGTGGATGACCCCAGGCACTAATAAATGATAGTCACAGATTGCACCAGTTCAGTCTCTCCTAAGTCTGGAGCTCATTTCCTGCACCACCAAGGTGACACTTGCTTCCAGAAACACGGATAGAGTGCACCTCCTCCAGAGAGTGAGCAATAAACATTGTGTCCATCAACCAGGCTTTGAGTAAGTGTTGGAGGCCGTGAGTTTGAATCCATGTGCTTCCCGGCAAGTGTCTGGAGAGCAGTTAAGTGTGGAGCCATATCTTTACCCTAAGCTACAGACAGCTTCAGGCTCATATCCATTCACAGAAGCTGAGAATCTGAAAAGATGCATCTATGCACTTAAACCCACTCCCACTCTTTGCGCAGAAGTTGCCTAAATACACCTGGGAGAAAAGGCCAAACTATTTTTTTAAAAGTAGTGTTCATTTGTTAGAGTCAAGTATCAAACAAATTACACATTTCCTCCAACTCATATAACTAAAATCATTTGTTTCTGAAAATATTTAAGGCAGACAAACCCACTCTCTACACATCATTTTTCCAAGAAAGCTCCCAATGGTGCAAAAGTGATTTTTACTGTGATCCTGGTAAGGTTTAAATCTCAGTGCCACTGAGGTATGGACTCCTTCTAAGGCTCTTAGGAGGATCCTGGAAACTTATGAAATTTGGTGTTTTTTTGGTTTTCCATTCTGAGTTATAATTTTTTTGTCATTTTTTCCCCTCATCTAAATAAACATTCACACTTGCACCAGGACCTCTCTAGCATTCTAGGAAAGTGCTCCACCACTGAGCTACATCCCCAGCCCAATTCTATTTTTAAAAGCAGGCTTCTCAAAATTTTGTAGCTGCTTCTGCATAATTGTTTTATCTTGGGCCACTTAATTTCCCAGTGTACTCTCCAGGGCAAAATGATTGAAAATCCAATATAAACTCAGCTAACTAAATAAATTAACTCACTAAATACAATCATGTGCTTCAGTCATTTAAATATCAGGGCCTGTGTAGCATTTATTAAATTGGCCTTAGAATAGTTATTTTACAGCCACTTGTATTGTCAGTTGACATAAGAGCCTGTTGTCTATTGAGGCCAGTCCTTCCTGAAAAAAATTTTAGGCAATCTTCATACAAGAAAGACATCCTCTTACTGTATTTTGTGTCATAGGAATATATCCACTTTTTTGCAAGATATCAACAGTTAGGGTGAGTGTTTTAGTAATAATGGAAATTAAAATTAAAGCAACAGTATAAACTGACAGATAAGTCTTATTGGAAGGTAAGAGAAAATGAAGAGGGGTAAGGGCACAGTTCTGACAAAGAATAAGCTTGGCTCCTAGCAGAAAGTTAACAGAAGATAGAAAGGGCTTTTGTTTGAGAAACAGAAGGGGACTAAAGTCTAAAGAGGTAGATCAGACTGGGCATTGAGCAAAGAGAGGAGTTAGGTTTATAGGGTGCTGTAGTGAGCTGAGGTACAGGTGATCATTATCCAAGTTCTGGCCTTATGCCTCAGAGGAACCTTTATGAACTGAGGAGCAATTTGGTTGACAGGAGAGGACTTCTCATGACCTGGAGACAATACATGAGTTATGTGAGGCTCTGCTGGAATCCGAGGTGACCATAAATTTAGGGCAATCAAAACTTGGGCATAGCTGAATGTTTCTGTAAATCTCTTATCTTGGTGTTCTCAATTTTGAAAGGTGATAAGGGAAGCTAGGTAAATTTAAGATAAATAAACCTTGTTTTTACAACTTTTAGATAGACATTCCCTAAATGAGGAGCAAGCCTGTAAGAACTCAAACCTGAGTCTCACAAAATGAAGGTCAAGCTTTGCAGGCCCAAGTGAAGCATCATGGCTTTCAGAAAAAAATTAAGTCCCTAACTACCTAATAAGAAAATACAAACCATGCTTTTAAAAACAAGTTTGGGGCCTAGGAGTTTGTTGTCTGTCCTGGGGTGGTTTCTGCATCAAAGGTATCAAGGAAAATAGACATGTATTAGATAGACATGCAGACCATATCTCCAAATGAAGCACTGAAAATCAGAACTATTATCTGATACAAATCCTCCAGTATTATGATGAAGCTTTATATGAACAACAATAGCTCAGTAACCAAAGATTATATTGAGCTCTAGTAATCTATCTGCTTATCTATGTTCATAGAATCCAAGAAAGTAGAAAGGCCAATAAGCAGTGTGAAACTAATTGACATGAAGATGCCTCTGTGCTTCAGTCTTTATATTAATGAACTGCAACCTAACTTGTTCTATAAACTAACAAAAAGCCTAATTGAGGATTATGCATTTGGAACAAATAGCTGAGTACCAGCCAATCACAGCACCTGAGTTTCAGTCAATCACCAAATTAGTCCATGTACAAGCAAAGTCAGTGCCCAACTGTAACCAATCAAGCTGTTCCTCTGCCTCATGTTCATTTTGTCTCCATAAGTGCCACTTACCTGAGTTGTGGAGCAGATCTCTCAGAACCTCTGTTGGCACTGTAGGCTTCCATTTGGCAGTAGTTCTTTGTTCAACTCTTTTAAATTTAGTTTATCTAAATGTTTTGTTTTAACACTGCCATAAGATATTGGATCCGAAGTAGATCTCCAGTGAACCCTAGGAACATGAGTGATCAAGCAAAGATTTCCAACAAGGCTCACTCTGTCCATGATCCTCTAAACAACTGATCTCATGGGTGAGTTGTCTATTATAGCCAAACTCTATTAACATATTTGAGCTCTCCAAGTTTACTTAAGCAATTTTTAGACTAAACTTGGTCCACAATTGGATTGGATACAGTAACTCCAAGGTTGGAACCACTTATCGGTCACAGGTGTCTGACCAGTTTTAGTAGGTTGATAAGACAAGACAGAGACTAGTAAATTCATCTGAGTCAAGAAATCTGGGATTCTTCCAAATTGTAGCATATGTATTTTGAAGAAATGAGTGAACCTTATAAAAATAACTTAAAAGTTAATGTGGCTATGGTGGAGGATATTTAAATTTAATAAAACTGCTCATGAGTACATTGGGAAAAAAAGCAATCCTATTTGCCTCAAAACAGTAGAGTACATTTTTGTTATCATATAGAGCTTCTAAAAGATTAAGTGAAAAGCTTAAGTAATAAATTGATGAGGGAAAACATTTTACATTGACTGATATTACTGAGTGAAATTCTTTCTATTGTGCAATTTTCTCTACTCTGAATTTATTAACATTATTTCTTTGTTACTTTGCCACGTTGAAGATGGAAAAAAGTTGTTTGTAGACATCAGGGCCTCTAATCAATGTATCTGCTTCTTTAGCCAGCTTTATATTGGGGTCAAAATCTTGAACTAAATAAAAATGGTGAGAGGTATCTTTAGTTCCTCATGGAAAAGCTTTGTCCACCATGTTCAATAATGTGCTTCACTCTAGACTCAATAATCTAATGCAAACGCATAAGCTAAGGCAAGAAATGACCTGTATTTAGTTATTTTGGGACATTTTTGTAAAATAAATTTATATCTATAAAGGAATCTCTGCTTTTAGGTTTGCCTCTCTCAGTCCATCTAAATCAGTAGAAACTTTTATAATAGAAAATACAGATTTAAACTAGGAATCCTAACCTTTGACCATTCTGACTAACTGGACTTACTACTTATGCCTTTCTTTGTCTCAGCAAACAATAACATTTCAGCCTCAAATGTAAAGTCTGTGCTTAGAGATGTTAATTTTATATATTTTTACCTCCTTTGCATATTTAGGGTAGAAATATTAAATGGTTATTAAAAGTGGAATGATGCAAATGACAACAATGGCATTAAAACAAAGGTGTCAACCCAAACACTATTAAAGTTTGGGTGGACCAAAGACAGCCCTATTTAGAACCACAATAGTACAAGAACCTAAGCATGCCCTCTTTATTTACTTGAGATTAGAGAAATTTTTTAAGTCAAAAGGGAAAAATTACAATAAACAACTAGCTAACAATCAATGATGGCAAAAATCAGGTTAATCAATAAAAGCCTAAGGATCCTTTCACAGAACCTCCCCCAAAAATAGGTGAGATGGTCAAGGAGTGAGTATCCTTCCATAAAGGCTTTTTAGGAATGATTAATGGACCTTTAGAAGACTAGGCAATGACTTGTGATAAGGTCTGTCTAGGTGTGGTTGATTTTTCATCTCCTCTCTTGAGATAAGATTGATGAAAACTGAATGCCTTATATAGGATCTGTCATTAAGCAGACAGAGAATTAATAAAGTCTGATCTCACATTTTGGTGGTTCTCAAATGTCTTCAGTTAGAATTAATAAAAAATGACATATTTGGGGGTGGCATTTCTTGAAATCCCTCAATGATTAGTTTTGTTTGATGAGTAATTCAAACATAGTGCTAAATATAAATAACTTAGGTGAGTGTAAATGACCTAAAAGTTTATATACAAATGTGTCAAAGTTCCAAAAATCTTTTTCAGTTAAAGTTATGTTTAATTAAGTAATAGATATTAATGAAATTCTTGATTCATTTCAAAGTAAAAAC
The DNA here is from genome assembly GCF_053883595.1 of Heterocephalus glaber. Lineage (NCBI taxonomy): Eukaryota > Metazoa > Chordata > Mammalia > Rodentia > Bathyergidae > Heterocephalus > Heterocephalus glaber. Next base: position 36,851,038 of record NW_028258308.1, read on the forward strand.
AGAAACATTAATTGCTAAACATATGTTTAAAGTACATATACTTTGGTGTCTTGTTTTTATATAGTATGGAGAAACTAAATATGATTGGTTCTGTTAGTATACTAAAAAATTATATCCTGAGGAAGTATATGTTTCTAGAATTTGTGAAATATATATTCATGTTAGCATATGGCAGAAAGTTAAAAATTATTCATGTCCTGTATTTACACCAGAAATTTAATGAGCTAAAAATTCTACTTTTGATTAAAAGTAGAAACAGACAAGATCAGATATATTCAGAAGAGAAAGCAAGACACAGCACAAATGCCATAAAAAAATCCTGTTCACAGAAATAATGGCAGAAATCATCCCAAGCATGGAAAAAAATTTTATGTGCAAATAAGTGAGATATATAAAATTTTATTTATCCATGACCAAAATAAATCTACACTAAGGCATATAATTTTCAAGATTCCAGACAAACAGCACAAGAACAGAATATTAAATGCTGTTGGAGAAAAAAACCAAATCACCTATAAAGAAAATCCCACCAGAATCACACAGACTTCTCAGCACAAACACTTGAGTCAAGGAGAGCTTAGAGCAAGGTATTTCAAGTCCTGAAAGAAAACAACCTCCAACCCAGATTGATGTACCTTGCAAAACTGTCTTTCAAAACCAATGGAGACTGCCGCCTGCCTTGCAAGCACAAGGACCCAAGTTCAATCGCTGGTACCAAAACAACATCAAAACAAAACCAATGGAGAGGCCAGAGATTTAGCTCAGTGATTTTACCGCCTGCTGCGCAAGAGCAAGGACCCAAGTTCGATCTCCAATACCAAAACAAAAACAAAAACAAAAACAAAAAAACAATGGAGAAAAAAGTTACTCCTTCAATAAAGAATGACTGAAGAAATTCATGACCATCAAACTAGCTCTTAAAAAATCCCTGAAGGATATTTTATAAAGAAATAATGAAGACCACAATCACAAGAATGCCAATGGAAAGAAGCCACCAGGAAGGGCAAGCAAGTAAACAGAAGAAAAAGACTGGGAAACAACAGTAGGAAATAATATGACAAGGATAAGCCAATACACATCAGTTATAATTATCACTGTAAATGGTCTCAATTTACCAATCAAAAGAAACAGATTGGCAGAATGAATCAAGAAACAAGATCTGACACTATGCTGCATACAAGGAACACATTTAACTCAAGAAGAAATTTGTAGATTGAAAGTTAAAGGATGGAAAACAATACTCCATGTTACAGCAACCCAGAAAAAAGCAGAAGTGGCTATTCTATTTTCAGAGAATGTGAATTTCAAACCAAGACTCATCAAATGAGACAAAAAGGTCATGTCTTACTTAAGAGAAAACTCTAAGAAGAACAGATAACATCATGATAAATATATACTAAATACTGGGGCACCCAACTACATAAAACAAACATTAATGGACATAAACAATCTAATAAGCACTAATGCATTTGTAATGAAAAACTGTAACACTCCAGTGTCACAAATAGACAGGTCAACTAGATTAAAAAAATCAAAAAAGAAATATCAGAACTGAACCAAACCTGTGAACAAATGGACCTATTGGATGTCTACAGTGTTTCTTCTCACAATATGAGAATACAAATTCTTCTCAGCTGCACATGGGATGTTCTACAAAATAATCACATACTAGCTCATAGAACATGCTTAAGTAAATGCAAAGGATTTGAAATTACCCCATGCATATTATCTGACCATAATGCAGTTAAATTTGAAATCAATGGCAAAAGAAACCACAAAAACTTCCATAAATACATAGAAATTAAATAACATCCTCCTGAACAAGATGAAATTAAAAATGAAATTAAATAGTATCTACAATTAAATGATAAAGCTGATACAACATACTGGAACTTATGGGACACAATGAAACCAGTCCTAAAAGGGAAATTTATAGTGATGAATTCTCACATCAGGAAAACGGAATGAGCTCAAATAAACAACTTAATGTTGATCCTCAAATGTCTAGAAAAATAAAAACAAATCAAACCCAAAGCTCATACAAGAAAGGAAATTATAAAGATCAGAGCAGAAATTAATGTAATTGAGACTAAAACAATATAATCAATGAATCAAAGAGTTGGTTCTTTCAAAGATTAAATAATATTGACAAAACCTTAGCCAACATTATTTAAAAAAAGACTGAAATTCATGCAATTAGGAATGAAAATGAAAAGGGTAAAATCACAATGGATCCTGAGGAAATCCATGAGATCATCAATACCTACTTTAAAAACCTGAACTCTAACATGATAGAAAACACAGAAGAAATGGTCAAATTTGTAGATACATATGAATTACCAAAGCCAAATCAAGAATATATAAAAATTCTAAATAACCCAATATCAGTCAATGAAATTGACAATGTAATTAAAAACTTACCAAGAAAGAAAAGCCCAGGTCCTGATAATTTCACTGCTGTATTCTACAAGAAATTTAGAAAACAGTCGATGAAATTACACTCCTCTGGTCCAGTGTTTCTGAAGAAATTTAGAAAAGACCTAATGCCACTACTCTTCAAACTCTTTATTGAAATTGAAATGGAAGCAATACTCTCAAATTCATTCCTGAAAGCAAATATTACCCTGATACCAAAGCCAGAGAAGACAATGAAAAAAGAGAATTACAGGCCAATCTCCCTAAGGAATATAGATGCAAAAATTCTCATTAAGATACTGGCAAGTAGAATGCAGCAAATGATCAAGAAGATTATACTCCATGACCAAGTAGATTCATCCCAGGGATGCAGGGATAATTCAACATAAACAAATCAATAAATGTAATAAACTATATTAACAGAGGTAAAAAGCACACAGTCATCTCAGTAGATGCAGAAAGAGCATTTGACAAAGTGCAACACCCATTCATGATAAAAAAAAAAAACCTCTACCGAAAATTGGAATAGCCTTTATCTCACCCTGATAAAAGTCATCTATAACAAACCAACAGCCAACATTATACTAAATGGTTAAAAACTGAAAGCATTTACTCTGAAATTAGGAACAAGTCAAGGATGTCCACTATCATCAATCTTATTCAATATAGTTTTACAAACTTCAGCCAGAGCAATTAGACAAGAGAAAGAAATAAAAGGAATAAAGATAGGAAGGAAGAAGTTAAATTCTCGTTATTTGCAGATGGCATGATACTTTACATAGAAGACACCCCAAAATTTCACCTATAAACTACTAGATTTAATAACCAAATTCATTAACATAACTGGATACAAGTGAAGACTCAAAAATAAATAACATTATTGTACACAAATAACAAACTCACTGCAAGAGAAATTAGGGAAAAACACTTTTCACAATAGCATCAAAAAAAATGAAATACTTAAAATCAATCTAACAAAGGAAGTAAAAGATATTTGCATTACAAATTACAGTACTCTGAAAAAAGAGACAAAGAGGATATGAGAAAAATGGAAACATATTCCTTGCTCTTGGGTAGGAAGATACAACACAGTGAAAATGGCCATACTCCCAAAATTGTTATACAGATTTAATGTGATCTCTATCAAGATACCATTGACATAACTCATAGAACTGGAGGAAATATTCCTAAATTTCATTTGGAACTAGAAGAGACCTAGAATAGCAAAAGCAATTCAGGGAAACAAGGCAAGGCAGGGGGCATCACAATCTCTGACTTGAAATTATACTAGAGAGCTACTAAGAAAAAAACAGCATAGTACTAGGAAAAAAATAAACAACAGACTTGAGGATCAATGGGACAGATTAGAAGATTTAGAAATAACCTCAAATAAACTCAGCCATATTAGCTTTGACAAAGTGGCCAGATACTTTCACTGGAAGAAAGATAGCCTCTTTAATAAATGGTGCTGGAAAAGTTGGGTTTCTTGCATGCTAAAGACTAAAGCTATACCCAAGTCTCTCACCATGCACTAAACTAAAATCAAAATGGATCAAAGATCTAAATATTAAAACAGAAGCACTAAATCTGCAGGAATAGAGAATAAATAGTACTTGTTAGGACACAGGTGCAGGTAAAGAATTCATGAACAAAACCCTGGTCACATGACAAATACTACAAAGGGTCAACAATTGGGATCTCATTTTATTAAAAAGCTTTTCCACAGCAAAAGAAATCATGAACAGAGTGATTTCAGCACAACCCACAGGATGGGAAAAAATTTAGCCAGTTGTTCCCCAGGACAAAGGACTAATATCTAGAACATAAAGAATTGAAAAAAAATCAGATTGCCCCAAATTTAAAGACCCAGTACGAAAATGGGCATCTGAGATGAATATACACTTCTCAGATGAAGAAGTAAAAACAACAAATAAATATATGAAAAAATGTTCAACATCATAGGTCATTTGAGAAATACAAATTAAAACAGTGCTGAAATTCCATCTCACTCAAGAAAGAATAGCTATTATCAAGAAATCAACCAACAACAAAGGTTGGAGAGCTGTGAGGAAAAAGGAACCCTTCCTCACTTTTGGTAGGAGTGTACACTGGTGAAAGCACTGTGGAAATCAGTGTGGATATACCTCAAAAAACTAGGATTAAAGATTTCATTTGACCCAGCTATTTCCCTTCTGGGGATCTTCCCAAAAGAACTAAAAGAATCATACCACAGCGATGTATGTGTACCCATGTTTATAGCATCACAGTTTGCAATAGCTAAATCTTAGAAACAACCCAAATGCCCAGCAACTGAGAAATGGATAAAATATATATATATAAAATACATATATTATATATATATATTTATCAGCCATAAAGAAGGATAAATTTGAGACATTTCTGTGTAAATCGATGCACCTTGAGGCCATACTCTTAAGTGAAACAAACCAAACATACGTGTAAATATTGCATTGTCTTTGTCTCTCTGGTGTGAGAAACTGAAAGTGTAAGGACCAAAATGTATAATATATGTTGTTAAATAGGAAGAAATTGTTTGAAATAATGCCAGGTGTCAGTTTGTTAGTAATTAAAATGTTTCATGAAAACTTTTAAAAAGTAAAAGTAGAAATAATAATGAAAGCAATGTAATATATACCAGGGAATTGAGACATATTTTTGGTAAGTAAAGATAAAAATATGGAAGATGTGCTTTAATAGGAAAAGAAAGTAACCTTTATCCTAAAAGAGAATTCCAGAATGAGAAAGAGAAAAGGTATAGACCATTAACAGAAGGGATATAGTAAGATTATTGAAGACTTGTGGAAGATGAGTCCTATGAAAGGATTTTTATGTGTTATCAAGCAGGCAAAGTTTAGAAGGGGATTATTCATAAGTTTTCCTAAAACTTCAGCATTAATATGAAAAATACAAAAGATAAAATTAGAATTTTGTTCCTTGTGTTAAAACAAGATTTTCTTGGGTTGTTGATTTGCTTTTAATAGGAAATAGTAAAACGTTTGTGTTTACCTTTTAGGTAATTGTTCTAGTAATAAAAAAATTCTGTGTTTTACAAAGTAGATTTTTAGATTGTCTTTATTAGGTCATTGATTATTGAACAAAACTCAGCCCTCTTTTAAATAACTAAGATGTTTTCCTATATCTATGTAACTTTCTGTACTAGCCTTTGAAATCTGTATTATCATTACTGCACCCCAATTCATCTGCTCACCAATCAAAAGTCAGCATTTGAGAGATGCAAGTTGATGAGAAGGAAATCAGGTTTATGCAAGGGTTAGCACCTTGAGAATATTTGGGGAAGACTATCATCTCCCCAGAAAAGACCATCCTGGAAAATTTAGGTACAAAAAAAGGGACTTTTATAAGAAGGGAAAGAAGCTGAATTGGTACATTGGGCAGGAAGGCTGTATGCTGAGCAGGCCTTCCTCATCCAGGGAATACTAATTTTTTTCCTTGGAGGGACCTTTGCATACTACTATAACTCCTGGGCCTACTTCTTATAATTCTTTAGATAAACACATTACTTTTCTGTAAGTTAAGCATGATCTTATACATCCTAACATAATCCTAACATACCAGATATTTTGTGTTCTGAAATCTAAAGAAAGATTATTTAGTAGTTAACATCTTAGCCATGTAGATAGAGCTTTCCTTTAGAATTTAGCATTCTGGGAAAAGGGAGGGGAAGTAATTCTGCAAGAGATAACTCTCACAGGAGTGGCCACTGTTACATTACTCTGGTTAAATGAATGACCACTGTATCACCTATGATCCTAATTTGATCAAGTGTTTTAAACTTTTGATGTTTCTGACAAACTTTCCCAAATGGATTTCTAACTTATGTCTTTCTCTTGATCTTGAATTAACTTTGAAATTCCCAGAGATAAACCTAGAAATTCTCAAAAAAATGTGTCTCTTTATAAAAAGAGATATTAACTAGTTGGTTTTACCTGTTGTTTAAACTTTACCAACAGTTCTTGGTAAAGAAGCATTGTCAAGTAACAAGTAACACTAACTTTCTTTGAGTTATATTTATATGTATATGCTATTAACATGTGTTTTGAAATTGATGTAAGATTCCTAAAAATCTGATCAGACAATTGTAAGTTAATAATTCTCAGAAATTTAATAAGGAAACATTTGGTTTTATATAACTACAAACCCAACATCAATCTGAACAAGAATTGATAGAATATCAAGCAAATATGTAGATTTCCATGCTGAGTCACAAAGGACTGAGATTGTTGAGATGTGCAATTTATATGTACTCCATTAGATAGGCCCAGATCAACTTACCTATGATAACTTGTTTCATAAACAATTCTATGCAGCTGAATTAGAGAAACAATACTGGTATTGAATAGGATACAAAGTCAACATTAAGTATGGTTTAGTGAAGGGCCTGTATGGCTGCTTAGTCCTTTCTGAATAATTGGTGCATCCATCATTAAAAGTTCTGAAAAAAATGTTTTAAGTTTTGCACCACATAACTCATCATTGAGTAGACAAAATGAACAAATTGTGGGAAACAATTGGTGTAGTAACTGCTCTAAAATAGGTAAAATGTTTCATAACCAAATATTTTTTCATTTTCATAATCCTGAGAAAGAGTCAACATTTCAAGTGATGCATTTCTGTTATTTAATGGGCCATTTGAGGACTGGTAGAGGGATTCCACTCAGTGGTCACCTGCACTGGGACATGACTGTGTTCTTGTAATTGTATTGTGGAATCAAAGCTTCCCATGGAGGAAGGTTAATGCTGTAACAGTAGATAAAAGATTTTTCAAAAAAAATTTTTTCCCATTTTGGGACATTCTGGAGAAATCCTCAGGTATTCCTAGAGCAAAAGAAATATCCTTTTTATTGGACAAGTTATAAAGTGATTAAATACAGTGTTATGAACACAACTGCATTATTATAAGCCCTATCAAGCTCAGTTTTCTGGAAAGATTGAAAGGACAAATCATATTTTGAAACCAGAATTGGCAGTTATTTAAATCATTTGGATTGTCTTAACTACATATATTCCCACTGGCCTTGATTTTAGAGGAATGGGAAAATTTTCTTTCGATGTGTTGAGATTCTGGTATCTATAAAATAAACTGATAGTAGGCTATTAACAGAATGAAAAGTATACAAATGTATTACATTCACAAGAGCATAACAGGAAGAAAAGTGAATACTCTTAAGTGTGGTGAAATCTAGAAACACACATACCTTCTTCAAGGAAGACAGGAGAGAACATATGTAGTCAATTTAATGGAGAGTAAATGACTTTTGGAAAAGAAAAGTGGACTCTCAGAGAAGATTGACCATTCATTACAGTTTGTCTTGGCATGGTGTCAACCTTCAGTCTCCTTGCCTGTGATCTGAGTTAATCTTCTCAGATAGATGAGATTCCTGAAGAGGTGATTCATGACAATTGAAATAACCATCCTTTAGTAGACAAAGAGAGCTTGGAGGAAGTCTCTGCCTCATCCAGTGTTCCCCATGTGCCCTAAGTTCAAAGCAATTGGCATATCAAAGTGAGGCAGGAGATTAGAGCAGAGAAAACCGGCTGAGCAGGTGGGCATAGAACTATCACTAATGGAGATTCAGGGAATGCACAAAAAACAGTTCCCAAAGCCCTGCACCTGGGACTATTCAAAGAGTGCTAGTCTTCTACCAATAACTCAAACAGCTTTTCCATTAGTTGGCCTAGACCTGACATCAGCATGAATGGGAGATAAAAAACAGCTGCGATTGAGCTCTTGGCCACTATGCTCTTCTCCTGCAGAGTGCTCTTCTTTTCTTACTTTTAATTGGTCCACACTAGCTCTATAGAGTGTTTCTTTTCCTACCTTTAACAGATGCAAAACCTCACTATTTTTTATGCTTTTCTTAACCAATTCTTCATTAGGGACACAAAGAATCTAGAAAACACCTCTAGAAGTAGTCCATAGCACCCTAGAACCTGGTAACAAAAATGTAAGGTTTTGGGATAACATTTTCCAAATTCCTGCTATTGCACTCAAATCCACACCCAGTGGAAAACATAAATTAATGTCTTATGAAAGTTCACTGTAAGGTATATGCTTGCAAAAGCAATATCTCATGCATCTCCTATTTTCCTAAATGATGATATGATTAATTACTTTAGGATGTCGCCTGTCACTTGGGTCCATAAGCTCAGATTCTGGGCCACAATACATTTATTTTGCTAACAACAAAAAAATGACAATATAGATAATAAAACTGGGACTTTGGAACCACTCTCCTCTACTCACCTGAAGCTGGGCAAGGCCCCAGGACCAAACCCCTACCCTCTTTTTCTAAGGTCTACTACAAGGAGGCAGAGGTAAGAAAGACAAAGAACTCTGGGGCCACTTTGGAAGATTCTAAAGTCCCACACCAAGATGCATTTGTACCAGATTCTCTGACATGACCTCTTGTTACCTTTCTTTACTTGGAGCTCATTAAAGCTTCGTGCATAAGGACTGTATCTCATACATGCAAATATAACAGAGTGAATTATGGGAAAGGACATGTGCAATAGATAACAGCTGACATGAATCAGCTAGTTTCTACTGGGTTTCTTCTAGATTTTAGTGGGGTTTCTGGGGATTGACTCTCTGTAGTAGTGGGGTACCAGTAACATGAAATTTGAAACTAATCCATAAATTGTGGAAAATCTTGGATTTGTGGCTAACAGATCTTTCATAGTTTTAGAAAATAAAATCCAGCCTTCAAAAGTGGATAAAAACATTCATGTTCAAAGAAACATTTAATAGAATATCATGAGCCTTAGATCTTTGTTTTCATTTAGGGGCTTGTGTGAAGCATTAAGCAAAACAGACATTAAACCCACCTTTGCCTTGATTTTGCTACTACTGAAAATTTAATTTAAAAAGTAGATACTTGTCTTTTATTAGACATTGCCACTAAACACATTAAAGAAATTTCTTAAGAAAAAGTAATAGAGATACCAGGAATGGAGTCACATGCCTGTAATCTCAGCTACTCAGGAAGCTGAGGTAGGAGGATCACAAGTTTAAGGCCAGGTGGAGCCATTTAGCTCCAAATACAAGGACTGGTGAGGTAGCTCAGTGGCCCTGGTTTCAAGCCTCAGTAATATAAAACATAAAAAAAAATTAAGGATCACAGGATGTGTTATTGGAGTAGCTAACACCTGGTTTGCAGACATTCCGAATGATAGATTGCAAGCATGGTTTTTCCAAGGTTTCTGGGCCAATGTTTCTTCCTATAGGTCTCCAGATCACTATGACTCGGTATACTGAGATAACAAAATTGAATACCTCTTTAAATTCTGAGACCATTCTAAAGTAAACTGCCATCTTTAATCACACTCTAAACTATCTCCTAATGGACTAAAAAAATTATTGAACTGTCTACTGCCTGCCTTTAGCTTGTTCAATTTTCTTGATTTTCCCAGTTTGTAGGGGCTCCTGTTAAGGACTACACTTCGGTCTTTTCCTATGACATTATCTTCCTGATAGTCATCATAAAAGTCCTTCTTGTGAACTGTATTCTCTCAAGCCTTAAATGTTTGGAAGCAGCCACCTATTAAGCATTGAATCATCTCATTTTAAGTAGATGAGCGAGAGTATAAAGAACTATTCAACTGCTGTGTCACCTTGACTTGTAAATTTCCTACTAAACTCAAACAAGTTTGTTATAATAGTAACAAAAGACTGGCATCAGTGTCCAGGGTTTTGGTCATTCTTTCAAAACTGAAAGTGACCAAAAATGAGGAGCTGTTAGTTTAATGTCTTCATGTTCTGAGTCTCTGTGTAATGAACTATAACCTAACCCAGTACTTAAACTCACTGAAAGCCTAATTTAATAGTACATATGCTTTTGTAACATAGCTGGATCTCAACTGAGCACAGCAGGCAGGCTTTGTTCAATCACCGTATTCAATGAGACAAATGGCAAACTGTAACCAATCAAATTGTTTCTGCACTTCACTTCCACTTTTTGTTTGTACATGTTATCTGCTCACATTGTAGAACAAAGTTCTCTTAACATCTGCTGCTGGTTGTAAAGACTGGGTAATTCACAAATCACTCTTTGCTCAAATGAACTCTGTTTAATTTAATTTGTCTAAAGTTTTTAACACAGCCATAACCTTATATACTTCTATCTGATTTCTACACATGGTGACAAATAATGCCATTAATTGGAGTCGTCAACAAAACAACTAAACACCTTAGTTTACTTTCTTTGGGTAAAATACCAGTCTTATAAAAACATTGTAACAATCAATAAGATAATTGGCAAATGTTTTATTTGGAATATGCAATGAGGTAATAGTAGCTAATTAGGAGGAATAAATGTTTCCTGTCCTTTCTAATGTCCTATTCTACAATAGATTCAGAAAAACATTCTATTTTTATGGAATTGCTAAAAGTAAATAAATTTCTAAGTATGTTTATGTCCATCAATCATCAAAAATAGTATTTGAACAGATGTAAGGGTAAAAAATCAACTTAAAAAATTCTTTAAGTTTTCTGCCAACTAATAAAGAAGTATTCTGAACATCTAGTTGGAAAATAGCTTCAACTTTATGAAGTTCCAAATAAGACAGGGCAACAGGGTGAAAGGCAATCCTAATAGTGATGTCCTTCTCACTGTGCACAGAACCAGTCAGAAAAGTGCTGTTTTGGACCCAATAGAAACTTGTTGTCTCTAATCCTTCATTTAAATCTGGTACTGTTTACTAGAAGATATTCTTTTCAATCCTTCATTTGCATATGGGTATAACCAATCAAGAATCACTATTTCCTAGGCCAGGGATTTAGCTCAGTGGTTCTGCTGCCTGCCTTGCAACCACAAGGACCTGAGTTTGATCCCAGGTACCAAAAAGAAAAAGTTACTATTTCCTATCCTTCATTTACACATTTTTTGATAGGACAGCTTATGTATGGCTTGACACCAAGTGAGTGTTTGATAGGGTGACTTCCTCAATGTCTTTTTTATGTACCAGAGAGATAACATGAGAATCTAGGATACAGAGGACCCCTTTCCCTTATTCTCTGGACCACAGTGAGCCTTTTCACTGGCTGGCTTTCACTTTGGAGAGCGTACTTCTTTCCTGCCTTCAATAAATGTACACTTTTGCTGCCTCTTCTGAGAGTCTTGTTCAATTCTTTCTTTGGTACACCAATAACCGAAAAGAAACCCCACAAGACTGTCCATCTGGTAAGGAAAGAAGATGTGCCTTAGGAAGCTAGGAAAAGCCAGCTTGTGTCTACTAGAATGTGTGTTTTTATACTGTTTCCAGCCCAGATTTGTGGGCAAACCAAGGATGGAGTGTTTTTTTCTACACATCATTTTATATCTGAGGTTTTGTATTTATAATAAAATTTAAGCAGAATAAAATCCTGGCAGTTCTTAATATTGTTCAGTGTTCAGGTGTTTTGTTTTATTTTTGTTACCTGCTAATTTTGTTAAACTTGTTTTCTGTCCAGAGTGAGTACCTTGTCATTGATGTCTCTGAGGATGAGACTGCTGTGAGAGCATCAGTAACCCACTGATAATGATCAGAGGAGAAGCCTTGTCCTTAAGGGCCAAAGGACTTTACATTGTAATGATAGTTATTGCATTCTTCCTAATTATGAAAGTATTAAGCATTCCTTTGAAAGGTAATATGATTTTTAACTGTAGTTCACATTCCTAATTTATAGGTAACCTGAGATTCTTATTCAACAGATCCGAGGTGGCACTAAGACTTCTATAATTTGAATATATTCTCAAGATAATTCTGAGGTACAAAATTGAGAGAACACATTTTAGGTTATAAAATTTTATATATACACAAAATGAGACATACTGTAACAGATATATATTTATAAAATATATTTAAGAGATACACTTATGTATTATATATGGAGATATATGTTTATAATATCTACTGTATATGTATATGGTATATATCTCATAAACTGTGATATATATATATATATATATTATCCTACAGTTTCAACAAAGTATCTTAGAACTATATTTTTAAATTTTAAAAAGTCTTTGAAAGCATGGTTTTCAATGTTAGCACAATTTACCATCATAGAAATAGATCACAAAGTTTAAAATGGTTCTTTATTTGTAAAATACGTGGCAGTAAACATTTTTATATTTAAGCCCCTTTTTTGTTCTGATAAATTTCTTCAGATAAGTTAAAATATATTGCTAAATTTTTTTCCAGAAAAGTTTCAATACTTTGTACCAACAGTTATAATATTGCTCTTTGACCCCACTCCACTAGCTTTAAATGTTATAATCATTTTTATTATTGCTAATTTGACAGCTAGAAACTGTTATCTCTGGTGTTCTTTTTTTTAATTTAGGATAGTTTTGGGGTTTTTTGTTTGTTTTTGGTACTGGGGATCGAACTTGGAACCTTGTGCTTTCGAGGTGGTGGTGGAACCACTGAGCTAAATCCCTGGCCCTGGTATTCTTAATTTGCATGTATTTGAGTATAGAGAGATTAACATCTTTTTTCTGTTTATGGGTTTCTGATATTTTTTCCTCTGCTCAGATCCTTCTTCAAGGCAGAAGTATAGGTCCTCAGAGAACCATAGATCACAAAGAGATTTTTAAATTTCCTAGCATATCTAAGTCATCTTCTTCTTACTTGTCAAATCTAGCTAATGAATGCAAATGGGTTCCCAAGAGGTTATACCAAGGTTACAAGTAAAAAGGTGTTCTCCCTTCCAAAACATTCCTTTTCAGAATGAAAAAGGGTAGAAAGAAGGAATCATTATTATCTTCCATTCTTTAGCCTCTCACTGCTATTTACTGGGGAGAAGGCAGGGCCCCGAAACTGTGTGATCCTAGTGAGCCCTGGCCCTTCTCCTATAATACTCCAACTTCACCACATATAAAAAGAGGCAGATCATTAGGTTGAGTCCCTTAGTCCTTCTAACACTGTCTGTTCTGTCACCACCAAGAAATCAATAGACTCCATTGCCTGGACTCTGGCTTACCAACATTCCTTGATCTAAATCCATCTTCCAGTCTTCCTCAGATCCTATTCACTGTTCTCTCAGAAGCTCAGGATCCCTCACCAGCTAAGTCTCTTATTTTTAGGTCTTTCTCTAAGGTCTCTTGGTTTTTTTGTCCTGTGTGGCTCCACAGGCAGAGCAGTGCTTCTCTCCTATGACATTATGGTGGTGCCTTTCCCTCCCTCTCTCTCTCTTCATAGTCCTGGGCTTGGAGGTAGAGTTTTATTCTCCACATTTCATCCTCCTCTAAGACTATATTCCTTTCTAAAGGTGAAAACCTTTAGCTTTTTATGGTTCAGACCAAGAGTATCCCCCAAAGGACTAATGCACTCACAAGTGAGGCTTGTGGAGGGTGATTTGGATCATGAGGCATTGCACTTATCAGTGGAATCATCAGCTGGTAAACCCAGCAGCTGACTGTGCTGTTCAAAGGTGAGGCCTGGCCGAGGAGGCTGATCATTATGGGAGGGTGTAGCTCCTTCCCTGGCTCCTGCCTTCACTCTCTGCTTCCTGGCCACCATGACATGAGCAGCTTTTCTCTGCCCAGGCTCTTCCACCATGCAGTTTCTGTGTTTAAGCCTCTCCAACAAGGGCTGAAACTTCTTACTGTGAGCCAAAATAAACCTCTCCTCTTTTAATTTGCAAGTATAGAGTATTATGTTCTGGCAATGAGAAACTTTGGTTTGAAGCTTGTATCAATTCTTCAGAACTCTATTCCTCATTGGTGAGTTCACCTCTAGACCCACTGTTCTCTTACTCCCACTCTCTACTTGTTTTGGCTCATGGTTCTTACTCCATTCAACACTAATCATATGATAAATTTGAATGACTTCAATAGCTTTTATTATGATCCTTCCAAACCTTGACCTGTCTTCCAGTGACATTTCTTTTCTTCTAACCTCATCTATTTTCTCTAAGTTACTTAACCCTTAATTTTACTAATCATTGCATTCCCTCCATAGTTTCTCTTAAGAATGGCACTTTCGATTTCTAGCCTCTACCTTTTCATCTCATTTCATATACATCCTAATTATAACCATTTTAGACCTTTATGTAGCCTATACTTTATTGAAACTATTTTAAATTTTCACAGAAACACATATGCTTATTGTCCTGAGCTTCTTCACTCATCTTGAATTCAATTTATCCATCCCAGTTTAGATGTGCTGATCCCCAGGGTCACATAATGCTCACTGCTATGGACCACTGAGATGCAGTGGTGTTTCTATTATTGTATCCATAGTTCACTACCACCCTACAAAAAAGTAGTGCTATCTAGAGTCAGCCCATATCTTGTACACATTAGATGACAGGTCTCATAACCACTTAATCTCTCCAACAACTATCAACTCTCTATTTTGTAATATGGCATTTTCTTTCTCATCTAAATGACTTCCATCATAACAACAATAACAAAAATGAAACAGCTGATTTTTTTCACTTATAGTGGTACTTTATTTTTTGTAGTAGCAGAACATTCCACCCCAATGGCATAATGTTTATTTTGAGCTAAAGAAAAGTGAGAAGTACCTGACACAAGATAAGCTCTCTGCCCTTTCTGTCTCTACCAAGAATGGCAGAAGGATTACCAATCACCAGAGACAATGCTAGATCTTTACCAGTCTGGAAATGACAGCAGAAGAATCTCTGTGACAAACTGTACTAAGTAGTTCTTCTCTATCATTATTTCCCCATATATTTGCCTTTCTACTCTTTGCTGTTCCTAGAAGCTCTTGTTACCGTTCCATAAAATTATTCTTCTTTGCTAGATGCTATATAAGTTCATGTTCTAACCACAGCTATGGATTATTGACTGCAGGCTCCTATGTATATGTGTGTTCCTGATGTTCCTAAAATTTTGCCTGCTTTTCTCTTATTAATCTATCTTTCATCAGTCGATTTGAAGGCCCCAGCCAATGAATCAACTCTCTCTCTCTCTCTCTCTCTCTCTCTCCCCCCTTCTGTTTTCCCTACTATTTAGGTTTTCTCCAGGGTTCCTTGGCTGTCTCTTTTACTGGCTTCTCAACATCTCAACCCATATATCTTAGATACCCTGGTTCTCAGACTTTTTCCTGCTTCATTCTTCTATTTAAACTTTGAATTTGCTACTCTCATGGCTTAAATCCTGTATACATCTCATTAGACCGCCAAAATTATTTCTCTTGCTCAGACATATCATCTAAATATAGGATTCAGAAGTAAAACTCCTGAAACTGCACTTCCAGAATTGAAAAGGCTTCTGACCAATTAGGGTTCAGATTCTTACTCAGGCCATTTTTTTCTGCAGCTTCTTCCTTTCTAATCATAAAAACGAGTTTGAAATTGAACATAAATATATGAGGATAAAAACATTTGTTTTACTTTTTGCAAATAATTACTGTACCAGGGACAGTTCAATAAAAAGTTAAAACTAAAATACTGAGGATAAAACACTGAGAGTAAAATATGAAAAAATTGGAAAGATCAAATAAAAGTTAAAAATTAAAAAATTAAAAATCCAATAAAATTAAAAGGTTATGCATTAAAAATAAAAAGATGAAGGGATGAGATTTAAAATAAGAGATAAAGAGCAAAAAGCCAATGAGATAAAAGGTTAAACACATGAAAGAAGAGAAAATTAAAAATTAAGATAAAAGACTAAAGCCTATGGGAAGAAAAGCTAAATATGTAAAAGAAAGATGGATTAGGATTAAGAATGGAATTAGGAACTTAAAATACAAAGTTAACTCATGCTAGACCAAAAAGGTAAAGAGTACTAGGAGAAAAATATTTTTAAGTAAAAATGAAGCCAAAAAGCTTGTATGAAAGAAATAGGTGGTCTTAAGAACATGAGAAACTCCTATAGCAGTTGTCCAGGATCAAGAATTTGCTCTAAGATATTTCCTAGGAATCCCCAAGCATCCTTCTTCCTCAAATGAAACTTTCTCTAAAAGTAATAGCTGCCTTTATTCAGTCTGCATACGAAAAGCCTTTCAGTGAGGCAGCTTTCAAGGAGGAAGTGAGTCATATTTGTATTCAGTAACAGTGGCGTTAAGCTCCAAGTTGACACACATTTCATAGAGTTGGTCTCTGGGAAATTCTAGAGAAAAATGCAAAGTATGGATTCGATACCCATTGAATACATTTGTTAGTTTGGAGATCAATTTATTTATTTATTATTTCCTTTTGACTTTTATTCATGAAGTGGGCAGAAACAATTTGGATTTTCAGGAGGGAACAGGTTCCCAGAGCTTGGAGGCTTACAGAGCTGGCCCGTGTGGAATCAGACAACATCATACTATGAGGCAAAAGCACTAAACTCAAGCCTAGTCTTCTGACACAGAGAGAAAAGCATGTGTTAACTCTCAAAAAGCATCAGGCAGAACTCTGAGTGGACAAGAGGAAGTCTTTCAGAATTTTTTCAATGAAGCCCATGTGCCCCACCTTTGTTGCTGGGTTCTGTGACTTCAAGTAGCAAAAAGAAGTCTCTGTGAGGCACTTCATGCCATTTCAATATACTCCCTTCCTATTTTTTGCTTGCTCTGCCATACACAATCTGTCCCACAACCATTTGCACAGCCACCTTGTGACCTTGCCAGTGCAGGTAAGAAATGAGAAATTTTTAGGGCGATTGCACTCCCTGGATTTTCATGGCCTTGGCATAAAAATGTTTAGTGCAGGTGCTTTCTGAGCAGTGAACTGGTAAGTAAGGTTTGTAGTGTGCTGTGAGCCACAAAATCACCTTTCTGCCTACAAGAGGCTCTCCCAGCCAGAGAGGCCAACATAGTCAGTAAATACCAAGGTTGGCAAGAAAATTATTGCCTCCTAGCCCAACATTAGATAATTCTCCCTTCTGAGCTTGTCCAGAACTTGCAATTTTAAAAATGTGTTTGTTTGGCTTTCCACTGACCTAAGAATGTTGCATTTTATAACAAAGGATTAATATGGACTTGAAAACCCCTTTGCTATTGAAAGAAGCATCACAGTTCATTGGCAAACCAGAGTGTCTGACATTGAAAAGGCTTTTCAAGGGGGAGATGGTGACAGTCATGGACTCTCCAGCCCTTGCTTTGCACAAATTCAAACTTCCCTAATGTATGGAGTTGATTATTCTTGTCATTGAGATGTTCAAAAAGAGAAGCAAATAATCATGAAAGGGACAATTATTAAGGGCAACAAAACAGAGATTGCAAGACATTATAGATACTAGACAATGAATAAGACATTGTTTTAGAGAGTCAAAACTTTCTAAGAATAACAAACCATTAATGAAATGGAAGAACCGAAAAGGTCTATTTAGCTTCTGTATAGTAGACTCATGTTTCTTCTGAACTTCTCTTCCATTTCCATATCTTCTATTTTCTTATCTTTGTAAAAAGCTGAGCTCATAGTTTCTTTCAAGCATTTTCACCTCCAGGGAGCAAAACCATGATATGCTTATTGATTTGCCATTCATTTAACAAATATTATTTAATGTCTGTTATCCACAATCTTGGATACTGAAAGTGCTAATTATAAGAAACTTTTATGTTGAATATATGCTGTGGGCAACAACTTGGATATTTGAGAAAAGAAGCTGATAACTTCCTAAGAGAAATGCTGGCCCAGGTTTGCTTCACAAAGAACTTCTACACCCTCTCTCTAGTTACCATGCTCCTTTTGTCTGCAGAAGAAAAACCCAGCTGAATCATTTTTATTTATAATTTTTATCAATTTACCATTAATTTAAATATTAGCTCATTTGGAGAAAAGTTATAGCTGATATTCTTTGTACATCCCTTGTCAATATATGAATGACTTCTACATGTCAAGCAGACAGTCTATAGAAGAGCTTACCATATAAAGTAGGCTATCATTTGTACCAAATAAAATATGGAAACAAAAGTAACTTAGAAATTTATATGCATTTTTAAATCAAATATCTGCTGCTATTGGACTCTATTATAAGATTTGGGATCTAGATTAGCAGACTGTAAGACTTTGGAATGAGAAAAGCATCCTGGATGTTTTGCATGTGGTCTAAGCAGCAGATGCTAACAAGAAACCCAAGGGAAACAGGTGGGACTATGATCTTAGAAGACATCAGCCAAGAACACCAAGGGTGAGAAATCCGGCAAGATGAAAGCCACCTCCAGAAATTTTGTGGAAGATTGTGTGTGGCTCAGATCACAGGCCACTGTCCTGACAGCGTCCCCTGCATTCAGTGTCTGTTGTGGGAAGGCTTGTGGGAGAGACTGTCCTGGTAGGAAATTTGAATTTTCTGTTGCCTTTCAGTAGCCTTAACTACCAGTCTTAAGAACAAGATCAGATCATGTATAATACACAGGAAGTTGACACAAGAGTCATTGTGTGTCAGATGACTCTGTGCTGCATGCTTTGATATTTATGGCTGGGACTTGAATTCTTTTTAGGGATGAGCAACACAAATATAGCTTTCATGCCTACTAATTTTTTAACAGAATGCCACAGAAGATAGACCAGCGAGTACTGGTATGGTTGTTATGTAGAATGTCCACCAGAAAGCTCATAGCTTTGAAACTCTACTTGCCAGCTGGTAGGCTATTGAAGTGATTGGATCACAATGGTTTTAACTTCATCAGTGGATCAATGCATTGATGAGATCAATTTGATGACATTATTGGGAGATGTTGAAAAAAGGAAATGCAGCCTGACTGAAGAGAGTGGATCCTGGAGCTGTAACCTTGGGAACTACATCTGGTTCTCTGGCTCCTGGTCCCTTCCTCACTCTGGCTCTCCTCTCCTCTTTTTCTGCTTCCTGAATGCCATGAGGTAAGCATCTTTCATTTCCATACCTTTCCACTGTAATGTTGCTACTTTGAAGACAGCTGAGCATGGAATAAGAGATCTGAAACCAGGAACCAATTAGCTCTTCACTCCTTTAAGTTGTTTATATCAAGTATTTTTGTCATTTTTGACAAAAAGTTCACCAATATAAGTACTGTCACCTTTAATGTGGGCCTAACATTGTCCTACAAAGATCACCCTATCCATGCCCTCTTGATGAGAACTTTCATTAAGCTAATGAACATGAAGAACAAAAGCCAATATTAAAAGACAACCATTTTTTCCAAGTAGAACTGTGAAAAACAGACTATTTGATCAAACATTTTCATATGTCAAATCTACTTTTGTCATCTGCTACCAATTTCAGCAAACCAAGAATAGAAGAACTAATCAAGTAAACAAATTACTTTTAATGAGCCTATCACCTTATTTACACCCTGC
The DNA here is from genome assembly GCF_053883595.1 of Heterocephalus glaber. Lineage (NCBI taxonomy): Eukaryota > Metazoa > Chordata > Mammalia > Rodentia > Bathyergidae > Heterocephalus > Heterocephalus glaber. Next base: position 36,870,701 of record NW_028258308.1, read on the forward strand.
TTTAAAGTAAAAGTACCTGACATATCATGTAAGAATTTAAAAAGGAAAGAAAAAGGCTCATAATCCTATTTGTTTCTTGCTTTTTATAACCTGGATATAATGACATTGGAAACAGTCTGGCCAAATCAGGGGATATTTATGGTTTTTTCATGTTCTTTACTTAGGCATTACAAGGACAGGTTAGGGAAACTTAATTAGAGGAGGGACTCAGCATGACATATTTGTGTCTTAGTTGGATGCAAAATCTCACCTAATTCCCAACATTGTTCAGTAATAAATATTTAACAGGAAACCATGCAGAGATGGAAAGTATTCAACTCAGAGGAAGATGTAGCACACCAGGCCAACAGTTAAGCCAAATTACTACATTCTGCAATTGGAGGCAGCAGATTTATAAACAAATTGACAGAAAAATTGAACCACCTCACAAAGAGCATGGATGCTGAAAATCCATCCTTAGGCTTGAATTATATTTGTTTAAACATGTACAACATATATTTTCACATAGGGAGGGATTTTCATTTAAATATGTATAAACATTTTATTTAAATATTTCTCAACTTAAACATATATAAATATATGTTACATTAAAGGAGATGAGTCCCAGGTAATGGGGATCAACCTTGAAAAATCAGCTGTTTCTATCATTCCTTGACACAGGTAGAAAGCGCCAACGTGGCTGATCTGATCTACTCTGCCAAGCAGACGGAATGAGCCCACCACCAAGGACTGATGTGCTCAGAATCTTCTCTAGGGCTGGTCTCATCTGTCTCACCAACAATGCTCATTCTGAAAGCTGAGGATTAGGGATTTCAGAGTGTTTCTGGAAGCTCTAGTTATCATTCACCAAAGTTAAATGTATAGATCAATTAATAAACAATTAAAGGAGAGATCTTGAAAAGCTACTTGGTGATTTCCTTGCTTTTAAGTTCTCTTTTAAATACATGAAAAGAGCTTCTATCATTAAGGCAGCCCTATCTTTAATCTTTAAGAAGCAAAGATAGTTCTTGTGTCTGTTTGGCATGTGGGATTTCCACCTGCTGAATGCCCTAAAGCCTGGAAATAATAAACAAATGCCAATGATAAGACCCATTGTGAGCATTTCCAAGCTATTCCTTTCCTTCTAGTTTTCTTTCTTTCACCTCTTTGCCTTTCTCACTGCACCTGTCTGCACTAAAGGAAGCTAAGCTGATATTTTGGGGTGATCATTTTTTCCAGTGACAGAAAAAGACAGCAGCATCCAGTCTCCTTGCCATGGTGCCCAACCACCTTTCTGTTCCTGCTCCATGAGGAACCTAAGAGTCAAGCATGGGGCAGATATGACTATGCTAAAGAAAGATTTATAGAAGATTTCCTCTTCCTGTTTAAAATTCCAGCAGATACTTGTGAAATAGAATAGCTTCAATTCATTTAGTCTTTCTCCTCTCCTATAAAAAAAAAAGTAAGAAGAGTCACTCAGTTCAAATGACATGTAACTCCTAATAATCACATCATTCAGCGAATTCTTAAGCTTTTCAAAGCCAGTGACACTATCCTGTTCAGTTTTTAACAGATTAATTGAAGAGTATATACATACCATTTCTATCTATTAAAAGATATAATGCTTAGAAGCATCTAAGTAATGTAAATAGTAATAATAACAATAACATGATTTTAGAGTTCTGTGTCAGATACTGTTTAAAAAACTGCACCTACTTGCTGACTTGATATACACAACAGTCCTGTGTGACAAGTCACAATGTCCACATTTAACATAGGAGGAAACTGAGAAAGATTGAATTATTTGCCTTAGAATCCATGAACTGAAAGTGGTAATGACAGCATTTACACCCAGGTAGATGGTCTCAAGATTTTGAGTTCTTAATGAAACAAAGGAAGGAAGGAAATGAAAACATCTTTGAGAGAGAACAGGAAATATACGTAGCAGGGGAAATCATTGAGAGTAATAAACACAGAATTGCCTACTTATTGCTTAGTAGAGAAAAGATGGTTTGAGATAAACTTAATCATCCAGGGTACAGATGTCTCCCTCCAGCGTAAATGGAACATGAGGGGTGGGACAGTTTAGGTGTTGAGACAGGGTGCCAGACTCCAGAGGCAAGTGACGGAAAGGAAAGAAGACGAAGACGGGTGTGTTAAAGATGCACTTAGGGGAGGAGAGCTCACTGAAGCTGAGATTAAATTCATAGAGAGCTTAACAGAACAATGAAAACTAAGTAACCCAGAAGATTCTAGAGGGCAAAAATAATACCATTCTCAAGGGTCTTAAAATCAGGCTCATGAGTGTGAGGAAGGACCCCTTCTGTGGGGAACTTGCATCTATACTGGAAGGCTGGGGGGAACATGAAGGTAAGAGTCAATTTCAGCCCTGTTCAGAACTGACAGCTGCTAATTCACCTTAACTAAACTCAGATACTACGCTACATGTCATTCACAGAAATCAGAGCAATCCTGTTTAAATGTAAGTCAGAAAAGTGATTTCTCTGCTTCACCTCCTCCCATGGCTCCCAGTCTGGTCCTCATTCACATACTGTGCACATACTAACCTGGGAGTTCTGCAGATTGGCTAAGTGAATTCCAGCCTCAGGGCCTTGGCACCTTCTATCCCATTGGCCTTGAATTCTGTTCCCTGGTGCATGAACAGTGCTCGTTTTCTCTCCTCTTTATGGTCTCTGCTCAAATGCATCCTTATTCTGAGGCCTCCTTACCAAAGCATGCTCCATCTCTTCTGCTTGGTGTATGTTACCCATAATTACATTACTACCTGGTATGTTATGTTTGTTTTCTTTGCTTCTTTCTACCTGAATATCAGCTTCATAATGACAGCCAGTCTGTATCTCTCTCTGTATCTCAAGCACTTAGAGTAGCATCAAGCACACAGTAAATATTCAACAGTAATTGATGAATAAGCAAATGCATGAGGAACTGCCAAAATATTTTAATAGTGGAAAATGGAACTAAAAGGTAGAAAAACATTTGTTTTATTAGTTTAGAGGTAGACTGAACACCCTTAGGCTGAGTTCAGTCCTTAGTCTTGTTTTGTTTTAACTGCACAGTATTTTTCAATATAAAACCTATATTTAAATATCAAGGGAGTTCATGTAAAAATCCAGAGTTCTGGCTTTCTTTCCTAATGGTTAAAAGATCTGGGACCCACTGTATGCATATTCTCATGTTTCAACAATTGTCTGAACTTGAGTATGAGCTGCTCTCTTAGGGCCCACCTTTTTTCTCCTGCATGCACATTGACCTAGCCATCCCCAACATCACAGGTAAGTGTCACTGGCCATGTGCCATGGTTATGACACCATTTTATATGCCAAGGCAGAGAAATATTCCTCTGTACCCAGGTCTCTGTCAATAGCAGGAAAACAAAAGAGTAAGAGTGACATGATTAAAGAAAAATGAGACAGAGAACATTTCTTTGTAGAAATGAGGAAATCCCTATATGTTTAAAATGCCAATGTTGGGCCTCTTGTGTCACATCTGTTACCTCTCTTACCTCTCTGGCCTCTGATGCCCCTTCAGTTTGCCACATTGTGGTTTACCTGAGCTGAGCTGGACAGGGATGGTAATCTGAGTCTGGCTGTGCTCTCGAGGCCACTTCAGTGGCCTTGGTATATAGAATCTTGACTGAACACTTGTGTCTATTTCCTGGCTTCAGCTCCCACTTCTTGATTATTTTTTCCATAGATTTCGTTTCCTAGTAACGTTTCATTGGAAAGAACTCTATATTTCATTTAACAGCAGGAAATCTGTGACTCATTACTAAGCACTATGTGCCTTGAGCAATGCTTAGTGTTTTACATGAAGGAGCTCACTCAGTACTCAATCTCCCCATCCCCCAAAAACTACATGATGATAATTATTACTCAATTTAATAGATAGGAAAATTCAGGCACAGACAGAAAAAAGAACATGAGCTGCATGGGAGCTAGTAACTGGCAGAGCTCAAGCTTAAAGCCAGACCCACTGGGCTCCAAACTTCACCCTCATAGCCACCTGGCAGACTACCTTTGCTGTCCAGTAGTGCACTTTCACAATTTCAGCACTGTGGACATTTGATTAAGAGGTGGCAGAGAGATTTTTTAAATAGTGGTAAGATGTTGGCCACCATTTCTTGCCTCTACCCATTTGATGCTAGTAGTAACACACACACACACACACACACACACACACACACATACATGAATTGTGGCAACTAAAAAACTTCTCCGGACATAAACAAGTGATCTCTTGGGGAACAAAGCAGCCTTTTTTTGAAAAAAACTGAACTAAAAGGGAATCTAAGATTTGCTTGTCTTTTCTTGGCTCAGAAACACTAAGGAAAAGGTAGTAGTAGTACATTGTAAAACTTTAGGTATAATTTTTTTAAGAAAAAAAAATTAAGAAAAAATTTTTTAAAAAATGTTTTTAAAAATTTGGGATAGTCCACAAAATGGGACATACTGACAAGAAATGAACTGGGGACTCAGAGAGAGAGGCATTAGTGTCAATCAATTTTCATCATGATTCCTTCTCAAGCAATCATGATGTAATTTTAAGCACAGGCACTCACAGTACTCATCTGGGTTGATTTCAGCATGAACCCCAGGAAAAGATGACTTCAAAAGTACATGGAACAAAGAAAAGATGCTAAAAATACAAAAATAGCCTAGCAGTGCATTTGGCACCTAATTGGTTTTTTAAGCATATATATTAATTGACTGGTTGGTTTGATTTTTAGACAGAAATAAAACATGGATTTAAATTTCACTTTATAAGGTAAACATGTTTTTCCAATATAAAAATATTCATAAAACAGTACAAGAGTAAAATTTTAATCATCCCTGCCTAAGTTCCCTATAGTCCTACTGCTTATTATACAGTGTCTCATGGTGACCTTCTCTATGGAGTAAACATGCCATGTTTTTAAAGGTTCAGCCAGTAATATCTCATGGTAGGTAGTAAGTGCTATTTCATTTTGATTGAGCAATGGTGGCTTCTGAATTTAGTATTAGTTGTAAGATTTAGATTCAATACTGTGTTTTATATTTCATAAAAATAAATGTTTATTGAAATACCTGAAGGAGATTTCTAGCTATACAGTAAGATGAAAACAATTGGCAGAGAACAGTGAAATATAGCTAAAGCACTTTTTGTGTATATTTGAGCATGCCTTGCATTACTGAGGGAAGAATAATAGCATGCATGGGGTTTAGCAACATAATATTTATTATTTGGGAACTACTTGGCAAATGCCTATGTGCAAGAAGGCTAATGATAGATACAGTGACTTGGGTAAAACTCTTGATTTCAAGTAAGAGTGGCCGTCTCAAATGACTTCGCCATGAAGGAAATTTATGTGAACAGTTCTCAGGTGCTGCACAAATTCCAAATGTGTTCTTAATAACCAAGACTTAGGAGGATGGGGGCCAGGGAAGCATAGGGATCCTGGCAGCAGGAGGCTAGCACTTTCCCTGGAGTTGTTGAAAAATTCAGTGGTGATTCCCACCTCTGAGAATGCTGAGTATGGTCAATTTCCTGAGTCAAATTCTAATCCCTGGGAAAATCAGCTTGTCTGAGAGGTCAGGAGCCCTGTAGAAATGAAGATGAGCAGCACTTGAATATTGCACTTTTGAGGCTTCAGTTGGTTGTGACACCACTGGACACACTATCTTTACAGTGTTAGGTAATATACTGCAGCCACGACATGTGATTTCAGCTACTGTACAGGGAGAATGCACAAATCTGGAAGCTCAAGAGTTGAAAGAAGAGTCACTCATCTTACTAAGGCATATAATTGCCCACTAGAAAAGTATGGCTTCCCAGCTTCAAAGCTTTGGGTTCTGTTTCTGTCAAATTTCTAAAACAGGGAAGGTAACACAAGAAGGGTTCATTGAGCTGAGGGTTGAGATTGACAGACGGGCGCTGGAGGTTGTCATGCACTGACCCAATGGCACAGGAGTTTTGATGGACAAGCGGCTAATCCTTGTTATCAGGGTGAAACAGAGTTACTATTCCACAGTGCTGCACAAAAGAACTTGACTGGAACCCAAGAGGTTCCCCAGGAAAACGTGCAGTACCCTCATATCCTATAGTCAAATTTAGAAAGCAACTGCAATAACATAATGCAATCAACAACATAAAAACCAAGATCCATCAGCCCCACAGCCATTTGAGATATGGCTGAGAGTAAGGGGAAAAATGAAATGAGCAGAAGAGAAAGAAATTACAAATTGCAGTCATAGCCTCAGGACCACTTCCAAAAATAAGAACTGGATTATTTACTCATTTTTCATTGCATATATATATATATATATATATATATATATATATATATATATGTAATTCTATTTCTGTATGCCCATCTCTAACTCCATTTCTGATATAACTTAATCTTAGTAGCGGTTAACTCTATAACTTAGATTTCAGATGAAGGATATCAAAAAGATTGTGACTGCACCAGAAGTGTGATCAATATCACCCAAATGGATAAAGCATGATATGAAACTTAGTGCTGCTACTTTGTGAGAAGGTAAGGATTCATTTGGTTATAATCTAAGAGTTGAATCTTGTTAGATATATGTTGTCCTGGTCTCTAATGGACACTAACTATAGGTTAAAAGGGTGATATGTACACTAACTTGACAGAAGGGTAGACTGGAATTGATTGTTAATACCTATCTTCCCCTAGAGCCACATGTAAGGGCTATGAGAATATAGGCTTGCAAGCACAGGGAGCTCATGTGAGCAAAGACCTCTACTGTGCTCTCTGATTCCATCACCACATTCACACTGAGACCACACTTCTCACATCATGTTTCTACTCAAGAACTGAGTAGAGCAGGAATTATAAGGCAGTTAACTGTCTTTCCAAATAACTTGGGATTGGTCCAGTGGTAGACTTTAGCCTGAAGACTCCTTGGTACCTTGGTGGATATTCTTTAGACTGTGTGGTGATATACTTCACTTCCACCAAACCTTAATTCTCTCTTCCTTTACTATTAATGAGAGTAATAGCATGGCCAGATTCATGTCCCAATCTTATCTAACTTTCTCTTTATTTTTCCCTTATGTTTGTGAAAACACATATAGGTTAAATGTAAAGAGATAAAATTCTTGGTGTGAATTGAATTTATGATGGAATTTCAAAACACTAAGTATACATAAGTCCTGATAAAGCAATTCTAGCTAGATTTATTTGTCTTAGAGCAATCACATAGGATCATGAAATGAAGAAATGTGACCTTCTCCAAATTACTTTCCATATGTACAGTGTCCTCTTCTCAATGATTTATAAAACAAACATATGTACCCACATTTTAAGACAAGATTCTTATACTTTGTACTTTAAGCTGAATCAATTTATTTCATAGCAAAGAAAAATACAATACTAATTCCATTACTAATTTCAGACAAATGCAGTGTCTGAGAAAAGACACTAGTATGCTAAAAATCTAAACAGGCAAAAAGTCACCTTTGGAAACTTTCATCACAGAGAAATAGATTGTATTTATGTTTCATGCTGTATTTTTTCCCTCCCAATTGAAACATTAAGAAATTTCTCTAAACAATTTGGCTTATTTGTCTAACAACATGCCAATGGCTAATACAGCATCCTGTGCACCCTCATCTCAGAAAGATCTTTTCTTTTGCATTTCTTTTCATCATGCAACTTTTCATTCAAAATAGTATAATATTACCCCAAAAAGGACAGTTCAAAGTTAAAACTTACTAATAATGAATTACTGTATACAAAGTTCTGATAATCTACTTCTTTTGGATGAATGAGGCCAAAACTTATAACTCTTGGAACTTTGCAGCATGGTAAACTGAAAGCACTATCCCTTTTGGGACATTGCAGGGACTAATGCCACCACCATGGGTGGCAAAGACATGGAATATGTGACTTCTATCCCCTTCAACTCACCCTTTTTCCAGAGACAAAACCATGCTACTTAGGAAATGAATGTGACTTATAAGTTCAGTCAGATAATACCTCCAGAGGCTGCACATCCAGAGACGGAATCTGCTCTCAAATCAACACAGGTCCTGGTATTGGATATGCAGCTATTGACTGGACAAATGTTCTCTTTTCATTCCACATCAATGAAGATAATTCAGAACAATTTGCATGTGGAAGGTAGTCACAGCCATTCACATTCCCTATTTAAAATACACTTAGAGATTTGTGACCTTGCCAGTTCATTGTCTGGAAGACACTGAAAATTCTAAATATGCCATAGAATATACCATGATTAATATAGGAACAATTTTCCTAATTCATAATTCATCCCAGCTATTTCTGTTATTGTCCTATTAATCCAAGAAGATGAGAGAAACCTAATGAAAGTCTAGTCTACTGTATTACTGAAGCACCTGGTGGCCCACTGTTGGAAGGCAGGTCAAATTATTCTAGAGTTGGAAACAAATCTCTAAGCTTCTACTACCCATCTAAACAAAGAGGAACACATTTTGGATGCCCCCTTGAATTCTAAAAGACAACATATGGCACGCTTGAATATGTTGTTCCTTCCAATATTCTGAATAAGCTAAAATTTCCCTCATTTTGAATTGGATGTGGAGTAGGAGAACACTACAGCAGGATCATGCCACAGTGCAAGTTGCCCTGGTACTTGTGTCTTCTGACCCAAAAGCCCCCATGGTGCTGGAGCTTACATACAGGACTTAGAGGTAATTTTCAGACATTCTGACAAAGGAGTGTGAAGATTGATATATTCCACAGATATATCTGCTATTGAAAAAAATTTCAAGATTACTAGTGGACCCTGGTAGATTCTGAACTCCTGATCATATGACACACAAATTCCTCCTTAAAACTGGTATGCTATTGATACTTTGAGTCATAAAATCAGATGGTGTAGTTTTCAATTAATAAATAGAACAGTGTGTAGAAAACAAAATCTAAGAAGAATCCAAAAGTATAAATCAAGGATAAATAGAAGATAGTCCAGATTCCCTTAGTATTTGTTTCTACTATGTTGAAATATATTGCTCAACTCATATATATGGCCTTTTAACAGATGAGGAAGAACCTTGGGCCCGGGTTTTGGTCAAGTATGAACAGTATGCTGGAAACACCTGGAAGAGGTTAGTTACCACATTGTAACCACACTGAGGGATTGCTTTGAAAGGAAATTCTTCCAGGATAAAGAATTTTGAGTAAGTTAATCTGGTTGTTTGTAAATTTTCATTAGAGAAGAGCTAAGATATAAGAAATATATTGAATGGTGGTCAGTGAGTCAGTTTCCTGTTCTCAGGAACATGGAACAAGATTGATAGAAGATATGGAAGAAGATTTGGGGAGAGGTATATATTTGGGTTTCTTAGGAAGAGTGGAAAATATAAAGATATTTACATCTCAGAAGGACTTATTGCAGAGAGATTAGCAAAGATGATCCACTTCTAAAGGTAAGTTGACCTCTTCTCCTAATGACTCTTCTTTTTTTTCAATATACCCATTTAAAAAGTAGGTATGGTGATAAATATAGAGGTTTATCTTGAACTCAACAGCACATTCTTCACTTCAATAAAGTTAATTGGTGAGAACCCAAACTGTCCAAATCGCAAGCTAATATTAGGTCCTAATATAATATCATAAACTAGAAAAAACATGCAATCTATCTGGCATCAGGCTGATTACACTGGGTCTCTTTCCATCATGGAACAGATAATAATTTATTCCTAATGCAATCTAAACTGAGGGTGTTCTTCTAAAAGGTACAACATATGCCTTAAATATGTAAGTAATGTATAGTTCTGTCTACCCATAGTAACAGTGAATGTGTCCCAGAATCAAAAGGTAAGTGCCCAGAGAGGTCACTCTCATTGTAATGCCTAAAAATTAAGGGGCTTCTACTTTCTTTGCCCATTAGGTTACCCGCAGTGGGTTTGGAGGTCCTATTTCCAGAGAAAGAAATGCTGTCACTGGAAAATACAGTCATGTTTATGTTAGTTGAAAAACTAGAACTCTCTCACAGCCATTTGCTTAACTAGTGGGTAAAAAAGATAATCCCTTTACTGGTTGGTATGATTCCTCCAGATTACTGAAAACACAATGTAAGTCAAATACTTCATTGAAATTCAGCAGATTCCTATGTGTCTGTAACCAAACATATTAGTAAGTATGAGATGGAGGTAATCCAATAAAAATAGGACCTCCATGAACCCAGCTGTTGTGGAAACTATATTTTGGTTCCCCCCATCTGGGAAAGAATTCCATTCAAAAAACTACTCATAGAGAGCAAAGTGATCAGGAAATCAATGACACAAAAAAGAAAATTTTACTTTTCATTTTAGGTCCCCAAAACAGTTACAGAAATAAGGATTATTACATTTATATTTTATTTAAATTAGTTGCTTTGCCAGTGATCCCTGCTTTTTCCTTTTTTTCTAATACATAACATATTAGCGATGGGTAATTTTGGGGCTACATGTGGAAAAAGACTGACATTACAACAGTCTGTGACCATAAATTAAAGAAAGGGATATTAAAATTTCCAAGCACTTGTTTGAGCAGACAGCCATTGCTGAATCAGGGAGCTCCAACTGCTGGCCCAAAAAGGGTATCAAGGGGTGGGTTATACAGATGACTGCAGAAGGGAGGCAAAAAGAATGTCCTCGGTAAGGGGTAGCAAGAACTTTATTTAAATCATTTCTTATGGAAAGTCTCTATGTAGACGTTTACTGGTGGTGTCTGATTGGTTACATTTCATTTTACCATTTACTCTGGATTGGATTTCAGGTACCTACATAGGAACTCAGGGCCCTGAAGACTCCTTAGTCTAATGGTCTCCCAATTTAATATTTTAGCATACGATGCCTTATGGTATTTCTCTCTGCTCTAAGGGACTGCACTGTTACCTAAGTAAAGAAAAAAGAATTGATATTGAAGGGACAGCATAGGCAGACTAGACTGGATAATCTCATCCACCACTCTACCTATGCATCCCTACCAATTTCATTCTCCAACTTTTCTACCCTGGTTTAATTCATGTTTCTTCAGCTGTTTCTCAACAATGGCATCAGGGACATACACTGGAGAAAGACTATTCACCTCAACAGATGGTGTTGGGAATACTTGATAAAAATATATAAAAGTATTAATCTAGACCCTATCTCTCACTAGATACAAAAATCAATTTAAAATATATAAATACTAGAAAAAAGGTTGAGTAGGTGAAGCATAGATTTTTCTTTTTTTAGTATACTGAAACTGTTCATCATCATACCCTGATGGTGAATAAATAACACTATGTATTTGTTGATACCTGTAGAACTTTAAAGCCCTTGATAAATGCAAACTAAATAAGCATCATTTAGGAGGTTGAGAGAATTCCAGGATAGAATGTAGAGTGTAAAACAAAAACTAACTGTATTACAAACGCATGAAACAACCTCATTCCATGAAATGGGAATATATGCTGCCTGAGCAACTTTGGAAAAAACAGGACTCTGTAAAACAAAGTCAAAATAAACTATCCATAAGAACTGTATTCTAGTTGATAAAATTATCCCCTGAGGATATGAGTTAGTAATTTGAGTGTTTCTACATATATGCCAGAATGTTGAACAGCCAGGATTCTCACTCTACACAAATATCAGAAAAGGATGGGATGGGGGGAGACTAGAATGATCCATGTGGTAATGGCCTAGAGTTGAGGACACTTGTATGTATGCATGGTCAGCTTGATATAAACACAAGTAGTTATCCATTTGCAGATGTGTACATGTGCATGTGTTTCTTTAATTCTGTGTTTACACACGAGTTCCCTTTATTTGTTAGCTGAGATGTCTTTGAAATACAGCCACCAATAGCAACAAGCCCCTGTAGTGCTTAGACCTTGGTTTCTAATACCATTCTCCAAAGAAAGAAATAAGGTCAAATGTGACAATTGGATGAGTCTAGAATTTGGTTTGGAAATAGATAAGATGATCCTAGGGGATCTTACCGTGGTCAAATGTAAAGAAAAAGTAAAGACAAAAAAGCACAGTGAAGGAGTATGTGAAAAGGATTCAGTAGCCACAGAAGAGTGACCTCAACAACCAAAGCTGGAACAATGTGAGGAATAAAACAAATAAATAGGGACCAGAAATGAAGCAGGTGCACAACCCTAACTTAGATTCTTAAGTCAAAAGAAAAGAGACAGAGAGAGAGAGACAGACAGACAGACAGAGACAGAGAGAGGGAGGGAGAAGAAGGAACAATGGTATTATACCCCACAGTATAAAATATCATTGCATGCAAGCTGATATAGTTAAATGATTCAGTAATTAAACAAATGGATGAGGCAGAAGAATTTGAAATAATTTATATACTCTGCCCTCAAGCAGATGCGTATAATTCCTTCTCCTTAAGTTTGAGTTCCTGCAGAAGAATTTCCTTCTAAGGAGTACAGAACAGAAAAGTGGATGGCAGAGGAATTCCACAGTGAAGAAACCTGGCAAATTCTGCTTCATCCAGGTGATAAGGGTACTATCAAAAATGACATGCCCTGTTACTTATGTGTCACCCTAAATAAGATGTGATGAAATGACCCTTTACATCTGTGGTCTTCTTAACAACACATGTCCCAGTCTAATCCTGAGAAAAACATCAGAAAGTCTCAAATAAGAGATGTTCTATGAAATACTCAGCCAATACTCTTCAAAATTATTAAAGTTATTAAAAAGAAGGAAAATCTGAGAAACTCTCCCAACCATGAGCCGGATAAAGAGACATGGTAACTAAATAGCATGAGGCATCCTGGATGGAATCCTGCAGCAGAAAAACGACATTAGGAAAAGTCTAAACAAACCTAAATAACTATGGACTTTAGTTAATCAGTGCAAAACAAGCAAATGATTAATCATTAATTATCAACAAGTATAGTAAATCTCACTTTCAAATCTTTATTCACACTAATTTACCAACATGAGATACTTTGGCACTCTCTTTGAGTAATTTGACGTTCATCCATTCTTCAAAGTTAAGGTTAAGCCCTGCTTTTTGCACTAGTCCTACCGGTGCTATTATAAGTCCCATGACCTTTTATTCTAAGGACTTACTGATGTACTGTCACACTACTTATATCCTACTTGTGTGTTAAACTCTCCTCTCCATTCTTTTTGTATCTGTATTGTAGATCTCTGAAATGATCTGAAACAAAGTGGCTATGTCTTTATAAACTTACTGTACACAGCAATTGACTTTTTATACAGTTCTAGACGTAAAGTTTAGAGCAACCAAAATCTGTTGATTAATTTAAATAATCACAAATGATGTGTCCCAAAGGAACTTTTCAGACTCAAGAGTGTGTCTATTACTAGATACTTATTCTTCTAAGTATGACTTATTGGTTTTTAGATTCATAGAACTGCCAAAGGTTAATTGATCTTTTCTTTGAAAGGATTTCCCAGCTCCCATATAATTAAAATAAAAAATTAGACTCCAAACCTTCACAATCCAAATTCTGCCAATAGTTTCAGTCGTCTCCCCTGATATTCTTCTACATTGATGTTTTGCCCCCAATCATAGAAATCACTTAGTTTATTGTTAGGTAAGGAAGACTAGGGTAGGTTCCACATTGATCTACCTCTATGTAGTTAGCAGTGAGCTTCAATCTGCTCAAATCATTGCTTCAGTCAAGTCATTACTAACCCTTTTATCCTTCACCTAATAAGACTTAGGCACCATTTTCCCATCTTTTTGTTTCAGAGTAATGCACCACATTATTTCAAAGAGACCATTAAAAACTTATATATTGACATAAGGATGCTTACTTATCTTTCAAACTGCACTACAAAAGACTCTTAGTTACAAGAGCTGTATTTTCTTCATCTTTTTATTCAATGTATAGTCACAGAGCAGTTGTCACATCCTATCCTTAAAATAAAACCTTATTCATCAGTTAGGTGAACTAATGAATATGAACATAAGCATGATAAATACCACACTGTATTACAGCATATATGACTCCCAAATGCCCTAAAAGCCATGAAAAGTTGACACTATTAGTATATTTCCTATGGTGTTCAAGAAAATTCCAATTTTCCTAAGAAATGCCTCATGGAAATACCAAATGACCTTCTCATTGAAGAACCCAAAGGTTAAAGCACATCTTCCATGGATGGTAAGGTGTAAATTTGCCATTTTGTTTCAATTTATATTGTATATACTTTATTCCTTTCTATTTAACATTCTAAAATTCATCTATCCTGCTTTCATGGACCTGTCCTGTCCCCCACACAAATCCTAACTGAAGTATTAATCTGAAGCACAGATTACCTCTTTCAGTTCCAAGGCCTCCTTGACATTTCTTTGTATAAGAATCAGAAAATAGTTCCACTTCTCATTAGCTTCAAACCTAGCAAATGAAATTTAAAATGCATTGGTCACAGGGCAGACAAGAGACCTAGAAAGATACGCAAGCAGACAGGGGTTCTCATGGTGTGACTTAGTATCACAGAAGGGTACATCTAGAAGGGCACTGCCTTCTGCTGTGTAGCACAGGTTTGGAGAGCGCCCTTATTGTGTATAGCTGCAAGGGGACCGTTGAGGACCTGGTAGCGTCACCCAGGATTTTTATCTTGTAAAAGGGAAGAGGCCCAGATGGTTACGTTGATGTTGTCCAATCACCAAGCTAATTTATTAAAAGACAAAAGACTAGAAGTCATATCTCAATGGTCACCCCTTCATTGTACTTTCTCATTTTGAAGAGTCTCATAACAGTCTCCAAAGAAAAAGCTTTCCCATTCAGAGTGCCTTCAGTATGGAAATTCCACCATCCAAACCTTGGCTTAAACTCTCTCTTCTTTCTCCACTTCCCCCACTAGAAATAAGAAGCTAAAATTAAAACTGTAGTATCTTAGAAGAAATTAATTTTTAAGTAAGAAAAAAATTGGAGAAGTGCAGAAATACTGTGTACAAGGCAGGAAGTAGAGAATAAAAAAGTGAAAATAAAGAGGATAAAGGAAAGAAAACCTAGATGATGCACAGAGTCATACTGGCTCCCAAAACCTCACAACTTTGACTCTGGCCAACCCAGCCTATGTCTGAATGAAGTTATTAGCTTGCTTAAGTCCGAGCCCTTGGTTCCTCTGTGAGAAGATTTCCCTAAAGTTTACAGACTTCACCCTTCTACCTGTGGGCAGGTAGAGTTGGTGCAAATCTCACCAGTGACATGAAGCTTGCTGCTGGTTTACTGGGTTATTTCCAGAGCATTCATTCCAATATCCAGAAAACAAAGAGCTTCCAGTTCTGATTGCAATCCTCTCACTTCTGTAGGGTCAGAAACATCAGCAGGAAGAAAGGACACTTGAGCAGGGAGTCTTTTTAAATCATCAGAGGAAATTCTGACAAGAGGACAGGCTTCTGTTGAGAGACAGCAAAAAATATAGCTTAGCCTATCTGCCTGAATTTTTTGCCCATAAATTGATTAGGAACTCTGGGTAGACCTTGGATGAAAGTAGAAAAGAACTATTGTTGTCAAGGCAAAGGTCAAACTTAATAGGGCAGAGCTTAGGCAGGTGGCCAGGTGGCTGAGCACAGAGGACTGAGAGAATATGTGAGACATGAAGCTGCAAGATGATATAGAATGAACCTAGAAAAGAAGCGATTTTTCTCCCTGCTTCATATAAACATCAGCCACTAAAATTGAACACAAGTTATGGGAATTTACCCTGCACACTCTGCCTGTGGAAAATTCCATGAGTATCGCAGCGTGTCACAGTTGTTGCTAGTGGCCTGCTGCTGGAAGCATTTAGCATCAGAATCTGGCAATAGAAAAGGCACCTTGGGTGCAAGGACATTGACAGATGGGTCCTTTGTGGGCCTGCTCTGCCACACTCTGTAGGAGTCTTTGCTTCAGTATGGGAAATTCCCTCTCAGGAATCTGGATATGTTCAAAGGCAGTTTTGAAGAAGGCAAAAGAAAGATGGACTGGATACTTTCTGGTGTCATGCAGTTAAAAATGCAAACTTGTTTCTCAAGCAAGAATTGCTTTTCAAAAAAGAGGGAGAGTTTTATTCCTTCAATCAGAGTCCAGGCATTTAGTAAGCATATTGATTAGGAATGTAACATTCAAAAACTATGAATTACAAAGTAAACTGTAAGATTTTTGACATTCTTCTGTAAACATACACTTCCTGTCTTTCACCTGTTTCTATATTTATTTGGGCTTCTGATCTTGGAAGAATGCAAATATAAAACACCTAGAAAAGTGCACACATGGGTACATTCATGTGCCATCATGGAGATTCAAAGTAGCAATTTTCCCAAGCTCATTTCATCTATTTTTCCTCATCATTTTTCCTACCTCCACTGGCTTGTTTTAAAATAAATGTTGGGCATCACATCATTTTGTCATCATAACTAACCTGCTTAACCTATATTTCTCAAAGAGGATTCACTGGCGTGGGACCTTTGGCTGGCTCATCCAGGAATTAGATGCTGTATTCATAGAACACCCAGAGTTCTTTTCTCTGTCAACAAGATCATGCCTAAGAGCTTCCAATTTGGAAGATCCAGAAAAATGAGAAGCAAGAACAGAGAGTGTGGTGGCTGTTTTTTCCACAGCCTCTGGGATTGAGTTGATGCTCTTTGGTTTGAGTAAAGGCAGAAAATACATGGGTCAATTTCCAGGCCACACTCTCTCTCTGAGCATAGGGTTAGGGACAGTGCCCAGAGGAGACACTTAGGGGAACATTGATACCATTGATCCGAAGAAATTCAGTCATCACTCAGTGTCTGGGGGGATTGGTCTCAGGACCTCCTCATCTGCTGTGTATACCAATATCCAGAAATACTCAAGTCTTTTATACAAAATGATGCAGTATTTGTATACAATCTATGCACATTCTTCCATATACATTAAGTCATCTCTAGGTCACTTGTAATGCCTAATGCAATTCAAATACTATGTAAATACTTGTTATATTTTATCGTGTCAGCAATAATAATAAATAAAATCGGTACATGTTCAGCATACTTATCTTTTTTTCAAATATTTTTAACTTGAGGTTGGTTTAATCTATGGCTATAAAGTCCATGGATACATAGTGCTCACTGGGCTGCTTTAGCATTGCTGATTGGCTAGAAAGTTTCTCTTCTGACTTCTGCATGGGACTCAGCAGTATCATGACTCTGTGATTCCTATAATATTTTAAGTGACTTCCTTAGTGCACCTTAAATGTACAAAAAGAGCCCTTTTAGCTCAGACAAAAACAAATTCCCAACATTCATTTACCAATTCTTCTTTTTATTCAAAATTGTAGATAAACCCAACTTGAGTGCCAGGTTCTGCTCATGTAACTAGGGGCACAGCAAAGATCAAGCTAAAACAACAGTTTCCTTTGATTTTAAAGGGAAAAACAAGCCATTTTCCCTAAAGAAATAATATAATATCATATAATAAATTCTGTAAGACCAAAACCAAACTGAATTAAGAAGAGAACAAATACAGGCTGAGTGTGGTCTCCATGTAGGATATGCACAGAAAGCCTCTATGGGGAGATAACTGTTAAGCAGAGGCCTGAACAAAATGTGAAGATAATACATGCACAGGTAAGGGTGAAGAGCATGTAGGCTAGAGGGACAGTGTGTGCAAACTCCCTGAGATACAGTAAAGCTAGGAATGTCAAGGAAAGAAAGACCAACCTGGCTACACCACAGGGATAAAGGAGAAGGACAGGAGACAAAACCTCAGGGTCAGGCAGGATCAACGTGTGGGTCTCAGAAGGCCACAACAACAAATATGTTTATAACAACACTGTGCACTGATAGAGGCACAGTCATCTTCAGTCTCCACAATGAATAGAACATATTCTGCATGAGCAGGAGTAGTGGGCCCTAGGCTGAGAGTTCTGAACAAGCAAGTAAGGAAATTTACTTAGATTTGTAAAAGAAGACTATAGTTTCTCTATAGACAAGTGATTTTGTAGCAATACAATGAAAGCAGAGAGATTTTATGAGGTGGCACTGGAATAAGTTAGCAAGAGGAGATGAGGCTAATCCTGACAAGAATATGGCAACATGTGGTGGGCTTCAAGTGCTTTTATCAAATAGAGCCAATAGGTCTTATTGGTGGATCCATGAATGAGGGGACACCCCAGTGTTTGGAGTCTTGGTACATAGTTACACAGTAGTGATCTCTACAAAGATGAAAAAGGATAGGTTTGGGAATGATGCAGAAATATTTAGTTACTGCAAACCACCATTCTTTCTTTTTCATCATCAGTTGGTCCCTGTCTCCTATCACCCTCATAAATGTACAAAAGTATGATACTCTTCCTTATGCTATACTTATTTCTCACATGTCTCCTCCTTAGACTTCCCTGGCTCTGCTGCCTTTCCCATGCTCAAAGATAAGCTGACTTCTTCTGGGTTTGAAACAGAGGAGAGAATGGGCAAAGATTAGAGGGCAAGAAGAATAACAAGACAAAAATGTTCTCATGAAGCCCTCTGCCTCAGGTGGCATCTTTGGTAGAACCAGGGACTGAGCACTAGGCATATTGACACGACTTAATTAAGGAAAGGCAGATGGAGCCATTGTAAAGGAATAAGACCGAGTAACTGAAGGAAAGGAGGAGCCCCAAAAAGTATGTTATGTCAGTCAGTCATGATGGCACATGCCTGTAATTCCAGCACTCAGAAGGCTGAGGGAGGAGGATCACAAATTTGAGGCCAGCCTGGGATACATAGCAAATCTTTGTCTCAACCTCTTCACCCGAATAGAGTATATCATTTCCGAAACCAAGAGGAATACAGAATAACTAACTCCAATGTTGCTAAAAAGTCAAGTCAGAAAGTAACTAAGAATGTTTTACTATATTTCATAATCAGTCCTATGAGAACAGCTTGACTGGGCTAGAAGAGATGAGATCCTGGTCAGGAAAGATTAAGGCAAAATATGAGGGGAAGAATTAGAAGTGTTGATAAGTTTTAAGAGGAACAGAGTAATGTGACATACCTTGAGAAGAATATAGTAGTTGAGGCAGGAATTTTCTAAAGATTAGAGATATATCAGAAATCTCCCAAGAATACAAAACCAAAGTTTTGAACTGTTAATAAGAGAACTGAAAGAACAAGAGCACATGAAGGAGCCTGGAGATTAGTTTCAATGTTCAGGGCATACTAGCATTTTCTTCTTCCTTCAACCTACAGTGGCAAAGGGAAAGGAGACATTATTAGAACTCAAAGTTTGTAGTCACTTACATAAGCTGGAAATACAGCATCATGTCTCACTGGAGGCGGAGCCTGGTCAACTTAGTCTTTAACAGAAATGGTCTGCTCTTCAAGATCCTTCTAGCTAATGACTCGACATTGACTTGGGAAATCTTAGAATTGGGCATTAATACACATAAGTGTGCCTTAGGTTTCATGAATATCCCCTAAAGTGCAGGTAGTAAAGCTTGAGGTTCAGCATGTGGTGCTGCTGGGAGGTGAGGGAAACAGGAAAGTGGAACCTAGTAGGAGCTCTTAGGACTTTAAGTCTTGAAGGACATTATGAAACCCCAGTCTTTGGCTTCTTCTTTTTTTCTTTTTCTTCTTCATTTTTCAGTCCTGGGAATTGAACTCAGGGCCTTCATACTGACCTAAATCCCAAGCCTATTATTTATATATATTTTTTTTTTAAATTATTATTTATTTATTTCTTGAGACAGAATCTCACTAAGGCCCTAAGTTTCCCAGGGTGCACTTGAACTTGGGATCTTCCTGTCTTGGCCTTCCAGAGATCTGGGACCGCAGGAGCACATCTCTCTGCCCATCTTTTTTCTCTTTCTTCTTTGCTTCCTCGCCATGAGTGAAGCGGTTTGCTCCACCTTGCACTCCCTGCCACTGCTATCCAA